>NW_017133297.1:0-20098 GCF_001652005.2 Ceratina calcarata | reverse complement strand
TTAATTAATCTCGCGTCTGTCACAAATCCGAGTTACATCCAGTCGCGACATAATACGAATAATAAGTCATCTGGAATACGTCGTTCGCTCTTGTTTCCGGGACGCCTAATTGATATCATTATCGTCTCTGTTAAAAACGCGACTAGTCGTAGTTACGACGGCAAAGGAAGAGTGAAAGAGTGGCAGCTTTTTTTCCTCTGCTACGGATTCATTGTGTTCGAGAATAAGGGACGCGAAACATAAAGGAAACCTCGCCCGCTTATAAACCCAGCTTAACCTATACATCGGCTCCACCCTCCCGACTTCCGAGGGACCGTCGTCGCTGAGTACATCGGTGGAATCAACGTTACCCAGGTGGCTGATCGAAAATGTTCTACAGCCAGAAAACGGTGGCCGTACGATGGAGGCTCGATGGAGGCTCGATGGGATTTACGTCTCGCATTCCGTCAAATTTCTTCCCCTCTACAAAGAGGGTTGCTGACGGCTTTGAAGTCTGATCTTGAGCGACACTGCCACGGTTTACCTTCGATTTCACAGATTTTAAAGGATATAAGAATTGCTGATCAAAGACTTCACTCTCGCTTATGTACAACTGTCGTTCGAAAAAGTCTGCAACTTGTTTAAACATTCGAATCACTGACCAATAAGAGAGCGTGTAGGGCCCGCGCTCAGCCACGGCAATGATGGCTCGCATCGTGGCGCTCGGCCATTGGTCAGTGCAGTCCCTACGCGGCCTCTCATTGGTCACTGTTTTTCGTTAATAATTCGAAAACTATGCCTCACTTTGCATTTTACCAAAGGAAATTGTTGTTCAGAAACCACCCCTTTTCGGCTCTACCCTGTATAGTCTTGTTTGGCTGAGGATATTTACGAAACTGTGGAAAATCAACTATCAGACTGTTGACAATTGTGAACAGAAATATTCAGCTTGGAACAAGGAAAGACCAGAGAATCGAGATTAAAGATTCAAGCATCTCTACTCATGAAAATTTTAAGAAACACGAGACGTCGAGGCGCGAACTTGAATCCAGTGTCACGAATAAATAAGACAAGCCTCTCACTTCATAAATAGAATTCTGAAGATCCGCACGGAGTTATAACAGAAAACAGTTGGGCTTCATTGAACATCTTCGTTAGGGGGGAACGTAGTTATTTTTTTTTTTTTCACGGTCTCGATAGCTTATTCTCGAAAGGGCGGAGGCGGGATTTGTGGCCGATCCACGCATCCGGAGCCAAGTATACATCGGGCAGGTTTCAACGTTTTCGGGAGAAATTACAAGCAGCGGCGGCGCGTTTGTCAGACGCGTGGATACACGCCAGCAGAGCGAAGGCTAACAGCGAAATGGACGCTGGAATAACCGTCAGTTCGGTTCCATCAATTTGTCGAATAAATTCGTTCCACCGGCAATTTCAACTTCACATTTATTAATTCTACTATCTAATTTATATATGAATCAATTTAATAAATCACGTTCGCCATTCCTTTTTTTAACAATTTGCGAATAGACTTCCTCTGTTTTATAATAATCGTAACAAGTAAATACTTAAACGGAAATTATTGACGAATGCAGATCTAAATTAGATTAAATTAGGTTAGGTAGGGCAAAATTAGGAAGCCTTTGATTAAAATTAGGGACCCTCTAGGAAGGGACTGGAAAATCGCGTCTGCGATTCCTATTGGCTGTCGCAGAAGAGATCTAGACCGGAAGCTGCATTCGAAGGAGGCAGTAGATATGTATTGAAAGTATTTTTACCAAATTTCGGAGCATGTTGGAACAATAGATATAAATTTAAGCGCCTTATCCGTCCCTTTTCGGTTTGGATCAATATGGCGGCGCATTTTCTAGTCCCTTCCTAGAGGGTTCCTAATTAAAATCAATGTTTCACGACATCTGGCATTCGTTTTGATGCATCTTTCAATTTTTTCACCTAATTATTGCGAAAACTGTTTTTCTAATTTAATTAGCTGATCGAATTGTTTCCTTTGTACTTTCTTAATGTTTTAAGGTCTTTAATACAGTTTCATAGACTACTTTATAATGTGTAACAAGTCTTATTTAAAAAGATGTTCTTAACACAGAAATATTTCTGAAAAATTACTAGATCGGGTCTGAACAAAATAATTTTCGTCTCCCTAGTTTTGTTCTTACCATGAAGTCAGCTGAATAACTGAAGAACTTACAAATTCGTTTACTATTTTTCTTACTTTCAATAGTAGCGGAAATAATTTAGGTGTTGAACATATAATAAACAGTCTGTATATAGCGGATTTTTAAAGAATGAAAAATTCACTGTGAAAAATCTGCGTGATTGGGAAACGAACGTAATCGGATCACGAGTGATTCAAAATTAGCAGTTATACCGATCACTAATACGAATCGAAACCGTAGCAAAGCGCATACCAATATTACCATTTTTACTGTTCGCCAGTTTCCATTACGCTTGCTGTATTTTATCGTTCGCCACTGTAAATAAACCGCTAAATATTAAACTGGAAACAGAGGTTGGAACGAGAAATTTTTTTCACGTCAGGCTGCCATCCAGCGGAATTATTCGGCAACCGATCGAGCCGCGCGATGCATCGAGAGCATCCCGAACGAAGTTCGCGTTCGACTCGCGCGACCATAAAGCAAATATTGTGCTCCTCTGCTTTCCAGCCAAATTACACCGTCGACGGTGGCCACCGATACGTGAAAAAAATCCGTGATACGCGACAATATCGAGGCGCGCCGCAAGGGAAATAGAAAAAAGAAATGTAAGCGTGGCTCCCGTTGACGAATAGGATGCATAAAAAAATCCGGCGAAGATATCGTTCGATCGAGCCCGTAATCGGTCAATCGCGGCTGTCGAGAGATCAGCGAATAACGACGTACACGCGTCGATATTTTCATTCCGTTAATGCTTTCATCTGAATATCCATGTTCGAATGGTTCCTCTTTTTTTCACTCCGATTCGTTGGCAATGCGTAATCACGGGCCTATCACTCGACGTACTTCATATCTTTCGGAACTCTAAAGCTCCATTACGATTTCCACGTCACTTAGTACGAAATTCAACCGCTCCTTAAAAGAGACATTATAAAAATGGCTGAATTCTAATTAACCTCTTCAGGGATAAATTTTTCAAAATAAAAAGAAGGTGGTGTTAATTTGTTTTCGAACTTGGAATAATTTTAATAAAAGAAAAAATAACTAAATTTTTACGACTTCATGGAAGTGAAGGACTTAAGATGGCGCTTAAACTAAAATGTAGCAAGCACTGAAAGGAACGAATTCCAAGCGCATTTATGATAGTTCGACGGTGCTTATAACATCGTCGAAATTATGGAAACCGTAATTCCTCCATCGGTCAACGATAATTCCGTCCCCCCGTGATTCAGAACGTATTAATTTTCCTTAAGATAGCGCAACGGGGTGGGCGGGACGTTACGTTCGGTGTTTGCCCATTGCGCCTCGTCGAACGTCCCGGACTCGATGCGAGCGATAATGATCGATCGAAGTGATCCCGCTGGCCAACAATGGACCCCGTACTGGTGTAAGTACACGCGTAGAGGAACGTTTCGCCTTGTTCTTGCTCGAGGCTGCGAGCCACGCGGTCCCTTCTATCCGCGGCACGTCGACATAAGTAATTACGCTTCCGGCCATTAAATCACACGGAGGAGACAGACGAGGCGCGCGCGCGGATACGAAAATGAAACGCACGAGATAGATAGAGAGAGAGAGAGAGGGAGAGAGGGAGATAGTCGGCGGGTGCAGAGGAGGACGATAAAAAGAAAAGAACAAGAGGACGCGGTAGGAGCGCAAAGGGGAACAGAGAGGAGGGGGATAAAGATATCAGCGGAACGGGGAGATGAAACGGGGATGGGGGAGGATAAAGAAAGACACAGAAAGAAGAAGAGAACGTGGCTCGAAATTAACCGCAACGTGACTATTTTCCAGCCAGTCCCAGCCTCTCTACCCACTATTCCTCCCTCGTTCCACTCGTCTCCCCCCGGCTCGGGCGTTCATTCAGCAGCGGAGTACCGAGAAAACGGGAGGAGAAATGTGCCGGAGCCACGACACGGAGTGGTTACGTGTGCACGCCGGTGGAAAACGGAGCGGAGGCACGCACCGTTCCGCGGCGGTATCCGCCTATCCGGCGCGGGCGGCCGATGCCAGGAATCCTGGCACGGTGAAAAAAACACCCGGGCAAAGGGACAGAGAGCGTGCATGCGACCGTCGAAAGGGTGGAACGGCGTAACCGCGGGGCGCAGGGGGGGTGGAGTATGAAACGGGGGTGAAACAGAAAACGGCGGAAGAAGAACGAGAGGAAAGCGAGCCGACGTACAAAGGGCCACATGTTAAGCCTGAAATTGCTCGATTCGGTTATCGAGTATCTTTGCCTCCTCGGTTCGGATTGATTCGAGCGTGGAAAACGGAGACGGTCAATATATCGCGTATCACGCGCCCTATAAAAATTCTTCGCTCGCTTTTTTTCCCCAGCCTCGTCGAACGTCCCGGACTCGATGCGAGCGATAATGATCGATCGAAGTGATCCCGCTGGCCAACAATGGACCCCGTACTGGTGTAAGTACACGCGTAGAGGAACGTTTCGCCTTGTTCTTGCTCGAGGCTGCGAGCCACGCGGTCCCTTCTATCCGCGGCACGTCGACATAAGTAATTACGCTTCCGGCCATTAAATCACACGGAGGAGACAGACGAGGCGCGCGCGCGGATACGAAAATGAAACGCACGAGATAGATAGAGAGAGAGAGAGAGGGAGAGAGGGAGATAGTCGGCGGGTGCAGAGGAGGACGATAAAAAGAAAAGAACAAGAGGACGCGGTAGGAGCGCAAAGGGGAACAGAGAGGAGGGGGATAAAGATATCAGCGGAACGGGGAGATGAAACGGGGATGGGGGAGGATAAAGAAAGACACAGAAAGAAGAAGAGAACGTGGCTCGAAATTAACCGCAACGTGACTATTTTCCAGCCAGTCCCAGCCTCTCTACCCACTATTCCTCCCTCGTTCCACTCGTCTCCCCCCGGCTCGGGCGTTCATTCAGCAGCGGAGTACCGAGAAAACGGGAGGAGAAATGTGCCGGAGCCACGACACGGAGTGGTTACGTGTGCACGCCGGTGGAAAACGGAGCGGAGGCACGCACCGTTCCGCGGCGGTATCCGCCTATCCGGCGCGGGCGGCCGATGCCAGGAATCCTGGCACGGTGAAAAAAACACCCGGGCAAAGGGACAGAGAGCGTGCATGCGACCGTCGAAAGGGTGGAACGGCGTAACCGCGGGGCGCAGGGGGGGTGGAGTATGAAACGGGGGTGAAACAGAAAACGGCGGAAGAAGAACGAGAGGAAAGCGAGCCGACGTACAAAGGGCCACATGTTAAGCCTGAAATTGCTCGATTCGGTTATCGAGTATCTTTGCCTCCTCGGTTCGGATTGATTCGAGCGTGGAAAACGGAGACGGTCAATATATCGCGTATCACGCGCCCTATAAAAATTCTTCGCTCGCTTTTTTTCCCCCTCTGTGTTTTTCAGGCTCCATTGCACGGACAGCGGGAGGGGGGGGGCCCTCGATTAATATACGCGGACGATCGCGGCTTCACGCCGCTATAGGCACCGGCGCGCAGCGCAGCGTGCGTGTAAATACATTTCGGTCGGGACGATTTCTACATATCCGCTTGTTCTCGCGGCATTGTACTTCCGCTTCGGCTGGTTTTCAAATCGCGACACGGGGCATCTTCGCATCGCGTCCGCGCTCGTCCCGTCCTGTTTTCCACTAACTCTACCTCCCCCCCGCGTTGACTCTTTCCGAACGTGGAACAAAAGCGTTTTTCCCGCATGCTAGACTAGACGACGTGTTTGAACAGTTCGCTCGGAAAACCCGATAACACCGGGAAAAATGTTTTCTCTGTGGATTAATGCTCGTTGATCCTCACGGCCTGATGGGTTCCACCTCGAAGAACGAGATTTAGGATTGTTGCGGTGTATCGATGGTTCGACGTATTTCCCAGTCTCAGACTTGAATTTATACTCGTTTCTCAATTCTCAACTGCTTGTTGTTTATCTACGTGTTTCGTGATACATGATTGATGAAAATCGAGGATATATTGTTGAACGTTTTATAACAAAAAACCCTGACCAATCAGAACGCTCGGTTGGCGCGAGCTTCGAATCGGGAGCGTTGGACGCCGGGCGTATCAACAATCTATCCTTTCCCCATCCATTCCATTTGAATAACGATTAAATGTATTAATTGTTATTAATTTCCTTGCATTGTTATTCATGTAATTTATTATTCGTCATTTTCTTAAAACGCTTCATACTGAGCGGAGCGTTTGTTCACGCGTCAAAGACCGTGCGTCCGGATATGAGTGAACGCTCGTGATTCGTAGATCGCGTCAACCGAGCACTCTGATTGGTCGGGGTTTTTTGTTAATAACTCCTCAACCACGCCTCGGACAATTTTTTCGCCAAGGAAAATGTTGTTTAAAATTGCGTCAGGAACCTCCCATTTCAATATCTTGCACTAATTTTGGAACACCTTGTATATCCAATAGCACTCGAATTCACCAGTTCTATCGAATGCGGATTTCGTCAAATCACCCAATGAAAAAGCATGAAATTTTTGCCGGATCGTCGAAAATATCGAAAGCCTATATATTTCTCCTACCGCTGTCCCCAATTACGGTCTCTCTGATTCAACGAAATGGCTCAACTCTGCCCGCGCGAAGTATCCTACGCCCACGTGCTCGCCCGACTATACGAGCAGCGAATAACAAACGCGACGAGGAAACAAAACGCACGCACGCACGAACGCATGCAAGCAAGCAATATCGCGAGAAAAATAAATGAAAAACTTCTTCCGTTCCTCCTCCGATACGTGCTCTCCTCCGGTCTTCTCGCCGGCGATCGATCGCGCGGTCTAAGTGTTCCACGGGATATACACGTACCGGTTTCTCATGCGTTCCGCGTGCAAGGCGCCTCCGTAGGCGGTATCCAGCCAAAAATTCCGCCCTGAGCACGACCAAGCGGAAAATCGAACCGGAATCCCGCGGACTCGCACAATCTACGGCTCAAATCGTCCGGAACGATGGAAATTTTCGCGGTTATTGATTTCCACGGATACAGGTGCGCGCTGCGCGTGGCCGGGCAGGGATAGGTCGAAAACAAGATTCGAGTGAGAATCTTATGATTTCAATTTCTGTTACCCAACAGGCTCTGCTCTTCTGTTTATTACTACGGCTTAGTCGATTATTTCGGAGAACGTCGAGTGCAGTTTCATCGCAAAAATGTTCGATGGCACTCGATGCTTTTTATCGTCTGGCTCTACAGACTTGTTGATTACTCGGAAAAGTGTATACTGCGCTCGCTCATTGAACAAATGATACTCTGCGCGTGTGTTGTGTTTTTATTTTTTACATCCTTCATTCACTTTCCTCTGCGCGACGGTAATGAAAGAGTTTAGCATGGATTTGCTTTATGGAATTGAGAGATGGACGCCGAAAATATTCGAGGAATTCGATGAGTTATAGCGGCAGACAGTATTTACCAATTTATTGAAAATTCCTATCTCTTCAGCGCGGCTCCGATTTTCCTGCTAACGCAATTTTCTCGCTCCCTCTGTTTTATGATTTTTTCTCTACCATTCCTCCTCCCCCGCTTTTTTTTTTTTTTTAAATCATTGCTCGAAATTCACAATATTCCGCGGGGTTGTTTGATCAGAGGCGAACTACCGCGAATTAATTTTGATCGCGATAACTCGTCGCTCTCTAGCGGAGCGCACGGTTTGTGTAATTCGAGTCATCTCGCCGCAATGGAATAAAAATTGCAAAAATTAAACGACAACCGTTTGCTCTCATTCGTCCAATGAATGCTCTGTTAACTTCTTCCCGTGTCATTTAACTCGGAAAAATTCGGGACTTAAATGACGATTGGAAGTGGGCGATCTTTCCGAGATTTTGTCAAATTCTCGTTTATTGTAAATAACTGTTTACCGGTTGCCGCTGGGGAAAAATGTTTCAAACAAAAGTTGTAGGCAATATGAAAAGCTACAACTTTCGTCTCAAACATTTTCTTCCAGCGTTAATAGTTAACGAGTAATTTGCAAAAAACTGATTTTTCGTTTTTTTTGTCAATAACTCGTTAACTATTAACGCTGGAGAAAAATGTTTTAGACAAAAGTTGTAGATCTCGTCGTCAGCTATAAAAAAGGTTCTATGCAAATTTCTCGTAGGTCCAACGGTTTAAGAATTATTGAAGGATAACGCCATTTTTTACAAAAAGTTTGTCATTTCGACTCGTGCTATTTTGATACAAACTTCTGATCATGAATCAGACTCGTCAAAATGCAACAAAGGAACTAAGACAATCAATCTTGAGGAGAACCAACTATGGGTGCCGACTCATGCCACCGGAAGAGCTAAGAAAATCGGTCTTGGCCACGGAGGAATTTAACCGGCTATAATCATTTAATTGTCGGTGTAACGGCGATGTTCCGCGGAAGCGGCGATCCCGATGGCACAAAAACCCGTCATATTGCAACGACGATGCTGGTCGGTTGGCAAAAACGCGCAAAACGATCGCAGGACTCGGAGCGAGCGGTATCGGTCGATAATTGGCACGGCGGGCAAGAGGACACCGGCCAAGAAAAAGGGTGTCGCCCGTGGAAGCAGAAGCTTCTTTCGTCCCGATGTCCTCCTCTCTGAGAACGAAGGCCTCGTACCAATTAAACTGTGCCCGTGAACGTGGAAACAAAGCCGAACCGCTTTATAGATTGGTTCCGTAAGTGGAAAGGAGAGACGTCCTTCTGTTAGCCGTGTCATCGTGATCGATCGGTTTGTTAAACCGCACTTGTTGGCTAAATGAAAAATACATGCAATTTGCCATGCCTTTCAAGCTCGATCGAGCTACGTAATAAAACATCTGATAAATCCTTATAACCCCTGGCAAACATATGATAATCCGATTTTAATTATCGTTCCTCAAGTTAATTCCATTGGAACGTTTCCTACAGTTTAATGGCCAATTCAAAGTAGATGATCGCCTAATCGACTAATCGTAGGACGCGAGCGCGGTGGCAACCGGTGGCACCGGAGTTCAACGGTCCCGAATCAAATTCATACAGAGTTGATTGTATGCAACGACGGGGCAGTTTGCCAAGACGTGTTGAAAGGCTCGCGACGATCTGCTTCCTACGGAGTCGTCTCGACAAAAATAAATGCGGGTCAGTGACGCGGACTAAAAGAGAGAGAGAGAGAGAGAGAGAGAGAGAGAGAGAGAGAGAGAGAGAGGACTCATCGAGGATGTCAAATCAAATTTGAACAAATTGCAGGAAAGAAGAGGCAAGAAGAAACAGAGTCGAGGCAGTTTGCCAGGCGAGTCATTAAAATAATAGAAATATCAGAGTCAACGGAATCGGAAGAATCTCAAAAATGGGCGACGTCCTTTCCTTCCGAAGAGGAAACGACGGATCGTTCTCCAATACGAATTCCATTCTCTTCCCCCGTGGGTGGGTGGGAGTTGGGGAGGATATGATATTCCACACAGCTACCGAGATATAGCTTCGGGCAAAGCTGAATCGTAGATAATGAAAGTGGAACATTCTCGTGCCTGAATCGACTATGTTAATTCTGTTACGTCGTCTCCTCGTTCGGAGCCCTTCGCCGACCGCCCCTCCTCCCGGAGGGCCCGGGGTTTCCATTGTTCCCGGACGATGGTGCAGCTGAAGGAAGAGAGAGAGAGAGAGAGAGAGAGAGAGAGAGAGAGAGAGAGAGGACTCATCGAGGATGTCAAATCAAATTTGAACAAATTGCAGGAAAGAAGAGGCAAGAAGAAACAGAGTCGAGGCAGTTTGCCAGGCGAGTCATTAAAATAATAGAAATATCAGAGTCAACGGAATCGGAAGAATCTCAAAAATGGGCGACGTCCTTTCCTTCCGAAGAGGAAACGACGGATCGTTCTCCAATACGAATTCCATTCTCTTCCCCCGTGGGTGGGTGGGAGTTGGGGAGGATATGATATTCCACACAGCTACCGAGATATAGCTTCGGGCAAAGCTGAATCGTAGATAATGAAAGTGGAACATTCTCGTGCCTGAATCGACTATGTTAATTCTGTTACGTCGTCTCCTCGTTCGGAGCCCTTCGCCGACCGCCCCTCCTCCCGGAGGGCCCGGGGTTTCCATTGTTCCCGGACGATGGTGCAGCTGAAGGAACGTCTAAATTGATAAATTTCATCTGGCAAGAGATGGCTCGGATCGGAATTGGAACGTCGAGTGAATGTAGCTCATCTGGGTCAGAGGGTTCCTTCCTCTTGTATTCTTAGTATTTTGCATGAACGTTGTCTTAGAATTCTCGTTCGATGCGGGGACAGAGATTGAAAATAGTAACAGAAATTTGCATGTAATTCCCGTCCCAATTGGTTCACCAAGAAATGGGGAGAGACGTGTAAACATTTTAATTATGAATAGTACTAAAAGGGTTATGCTAGCTTTCATGGCTGAATATTGTAAATAGGATATCGGATTAATTAATTATTTATTCTGCCAGTTTTATAGTTCTTTACTTTCGATGACGGTTTAATGCAGTTTTCAAGTTTCGTAAGAATTTATTTAATAAAAGGGGGAGAAAATTGGTTGGTTCAACGGTTTACAGAGAAGTTTACTTACGCCGGGTCTGTGGAATGTATTAAAAATAATTAATCCGTTAAAGAGGCCGGTGCTCGGTGAACGTTCATCTGAAATTTATGGTTCATTAGAAAAGGGACGCCGGTGAGGCTGAAACGTGTAACCGGAAAAGGGATCTTTCGAGAACCAGCGAACCGATGGATCTACGATTAAAAATACACGGCACGCACGTGACACAGAGGCTAGCTAGATTCTCAACGACAAAAAAAGAAGAAGAAGAATTTAAACATTTCGATTTGATTCGATTAACAATTAGGACAGAAGAATTTATCTTCGTCTGACGGACGTATTACATAAAAAGAGAATTTATATTTTAAATAAGTTTGTACGAATAAGTAAATTTGTTCTTTAAGTAAACTTTCATTTTTTGAAGTTTCATCGGAAGCTTCTATTAACCGAACGAGCCTCTCTACTCGCCAGTAAACTGAGTGAGTCGCTGCCCTGAAATTCACGGTCCGCTTGGCGAAGGTGTTTCACCCTGTTGGCTACATAATTTATTAATTGACATTTACCGAAAATAACTCCGCCCTTGTCAATATTTGAACCGGCAGCTTAATTAACAGCGTTACGTAAAATCGTTCCAAGCGAAAACATTGTTCTCTTATAAATCAACAACAAACACGGAGTTTCATGAAAATAAACTTACGATTAAACTCCAATTTCGGTCGTTCTTCGAGGCATGGAAAAACATAACCAAAAAGTAGAAAGCCAAATTTCATGAAAAAAAGATTTCGAACCGATCGAGTGTGAAGATTTCTATTCCCCGGACGACTATACCGAAAAACATCCTAAAATCCAAAGAAGTCAAGAGAGAGAAAGAGAGAGACTGGCGGTAATTTCAAGACGCAAAGACTGGTGGGAAGTTGGAAAGGCGATCTCTCGAGACAGAGAAATCCTCGGTCGGATGGAATAGTCTCTTCCGCATAGCCCGGGTTCCAATGATTCCTTTAAACTTTTCCTCGTTTTCGTGACGCGTGGTCCCTTTCCGTATACCCGGCACGTCGCTACGCCCGCGCTGGGACGGTTCTCCTTTCCATCCAGTCATGGAATCACGAGCGTGCCAATCGCGACGCGAGATTTGCATCAGCGCGCCAATAGTAATAAGGGACGTTCCTTTGTCGTTTCCTATTTTCATTCCGTGAAAATAATGTGGAATATTATTGGAAAAATACGATTCTAATATTAAATAACGTTTAAAAGACGTTTCTGTCTTTCATTTGGCTTCGACTGAATATCAGTAGATTCCAAATTATATCAGAAACAGTAACGTGAACAGGCTAATCGCCTGGAAGCCGTTGATCGATGGCCGAAGCGGGCATCGATCTGGATCGGATAGGTTATCGAAATTCTCTCGCGGACGTAGTAGGACGCGATCTCGTCGATCAAGTGGCGCGTACGCCTCGCGAGAATATTCCGACGTGAATACGCGACGCGGCAATCCGTTTACGTAGCCAAGGAGACACGCGTCAGCCGGGGAACGCGTTTAGGACGTAACATCGAATTAAAGTGATATACGGCCGGCGTAATGGGGAATTTTACTCGGGCATAAACAAGGAGGATCGCGCGATCGCGCGCGGTTTACGCGACACGGCCGTCGTAAAGGCAGACTTGCGCGCGCCGTTCGGTAAAAAAAAGGGAACGGCGATCATAAATCCGAAGCGAACGCTGTGTTTCGGAGTTTAGAGGCGAACGAACGCGGTCGAAAAGCGAGCATTACTTGCCAACCGGGGAGCCGGCGTGGCTGCCGATCGATTCCCGACGCTTTCCAGGCTGAATCGAACCACTGAAAGTGAACCGCTCGTAAATTGCTTTAAGGACGTTAGTCCCAAAATCCATTTTCTATAGAATGTTTTGAAATTTTGCATGAGTATTCAATAGAGCATCACAAATATATGTGTAAAATCTTAGAGAGATTTGATGATTGGGAGAGTAGCAATAAATTATCGAATTCGGAACTTTACCATGTGAAAACGAGAAAAGGCCAGTAAAATGATGGATTTCAGTAATTTAAGGAAAAACGGTTCTATAGATATTTTCAAAAAACTGACACATGCTAAATTAACTTATTACAATTGTATTAAAAAAAAAATCAGAAAATTTTGATGATTCGTTTAGTAGAAATTCTAAGATGAAGTATGGTATTTTTGTACAACGCGTTCTTGAGAACGGCGAGGGAGGGGATAGTGTAGCCAATAGCGGCAACGGCTCTTCTGTGTAAGCTTGTGTAAGTGCTTATGTATACGCTGTGCGATGTATTAGAGGGCCAAAGATTCTCAACCATTTGTTTCTATTTAATATGTATACCACTACGTGGCAACACCTGAAATGATTGAGACCAACTGAGCGGGACTAACGTCCTTAAGATGTCCGTTAGGACAGAATTATACATGGATTTGCGTTTCCATCGAATTGTACAAGCAGCAACGTTTCTAAAAATTAAACAAATAATCGCCTAAACATAAACAGTCTTGTTCCTCCACTACCGAAACATCCCACAAAATATATTCATCCGACATCTTTAATACCCGAGCATGTCGTCGTTGAGTTGGGGGCCAGCAGGTCAGTCGACACCGAAACAAAAGATGGCACCCCGTGGCGAAAGTGAAAGTTGCGAGTGGCGATTGGGCCCGGAGCATGCAAACGGGGCAGTGTGCCAAAGGGACGTTATTAAAACAGAACGGGGTGGTTTCCCGAAGACAGACGACAGGGAAAGGGTGGTGCGGTTTCTGGAAGGGTGCGCGAGACGGCGGCGACCCGGAGGGAAGGACACCGCTCGGAGGCTCGCGAGAGGTCGACCGGCGTAGGTATCAATGGGCCGACGCCTGAAGGGTTCTCGCCCTTCGTTTCCCATCTCGAGCTTCTTAAGCGGAGCACGCGCCGATCCCCGAGCGCGGCGAACGCTCCCGCGAGCGCAGCCGCGCGCCAAACGAATTTTAGGTAAGCTTAGCCCGGGGGTTGGCTGCCGCTTTGGGGATTGGTCCGCTCCTCTCGCTCATCTCTCGTCTCCCTCCTCTCTCACTCTCTCTCTCTCTCTCTCTCTCTCTCTCTCTCTCTCTCTCTCTCTTTCTCTTCTTCTTTTCCAACGACCCGTTTATTTTCTCCACCCGCTCGACCTGCCCTGTTGCCAAGGTTTCGAATCTCACCTGTCCTCTTTCCGACTGGGAACTACCCCTCGTGACTCAGCCTCGCACGAGGGTGGCTTTCGCTCCTTCGCAGATTAGAACGAGCGATACTTCAATTCGAATATGACGTTGTTAACACATTGATATGCTATCACGTACCTTCGTACAGCCATAGAGTTCCTAACGAACTACCCTTATATGTTTTATATGACGCACAGTACGTTTCACACTTCTTTCGAGATGACAAGAGTGTATTTCTATACTCGGTAGTATACATCTCCCTCGGGATCTGCGAGAGTCCGAAGAGGGAAAGTTTCGGAGGCTCAGCGCGCGGAAAATGCAACAGCGCCGTTGCGCGCAGCCGAAGAACACTCGAACGAGCTCCAGCTCGAGTGTAATGCACTCCTCGAGGATATAACGCGACTGTTCCTTGTTCCGCCGCATTACTTATACGTTTCGAAGTGCTAACGTCGCCAGCGAGCCTGATTAAATTATCGATACCAGTCGCATGTTCGTTAACACTGGAACTACCGACTTGTTTTTATATACAGACAAAGTGTTAGATTAGATTCTGGAGGTGTTTCTGAACAACAATTTCCTTTGGTAAAATGCGATGCGAGGTATGGTTCTCGAGTTATTAACGAAAAACACTGACCAATGAGAGCACGCGTAGGACCTGCGCTGACCAATGACCGATCCGAGCCACTGCTGCCGCGGCTCAGCGCTGGCCCTACATTTACTGGCCAGTATTTTTCGTTAATAATTCAAAAACCATAACTCAATAATCATAAATAAAATAAAATCATCGAAAACCGTGAGTACTTTAAGAGAAAGTGATATTCACCACGTTTGATCATATGTATATACGATTTGACTAGATGCTTGAAACAGACTAGGCTGTTAACTTTGTCAAACTGCTAACGACGATTCGTCCAAACTGTTGTAATTTCCAGTTGAATTTAATTTGTTGAAATACAGCTAGATGAAACTGTTGAACTTAGTACAAGGATCGGTACTTAATCATTCAGAATGTAATTACACTGTAACGCTGTCTGACGAGTTACCACTAAATGTTATTCGTGCTTTGTACGTGGCCACTTAATTCATGACGTAGTTCAAGACGCCACCTAATTGATGATAGGCAAACAGCACCGTGCCTAATTTAACAAATTCGATAGAAATGATTCACCTGATGAAACCAGAGGAATGCAATACGAACAGTTAATTTAGATGCACGAAATTCAATCTCTAAGTTATTGAATAATAAACGATGGCGTTAAACGATTAATTTAATAAATTCGATAGAAATGATCGTCGTAAGAAAACGAGATTCGAATACACGATAAACATATTTCGGTTAACCTCTAAATTACTGAATAGTAAATTGCGGCTTGATAACGTTACGCGATTCCTAACAGCAGTTATGATTAATTCAGCCTCGCTAACAGTTGCATCAGAGCGACTAGGTTATTATCCGAATGCAGATTCCGGCGGTTCATTACCCTGGCTATTCACCGGGAATGCCGTAAGACGTAAGACGACGCTCTCGACAATGCACTTTCCCAGCCCCCTGACAGACACTCGGCTATCGGGAAAACTGTCGTCCCGTGACCTAGAGGGGACCTCTTAACTCTCGGTGACCCAACCCCGGCCCGAGCGTGTAAAAAGGTGTAGCCAGCCGGCTGTGAACGATAAATTAAAGGGAAGAGGAAACACAGGTGACCGATCGGTGATCAGGGACAGAAAACGATCCACGTTGAAAAGAAAGCACATGGCGAGAGCGTCGAAGAATAATTCGTTCCGATTCCATGGAGCTTCGGAAGAGAAATCAACAATTTAAGGTTTGATCCTCGAAGATCAAGGAGCTTCTGTCTCGACGGTTCTCGAACAGGTGCGAAAATCCGTGAAAGCGAATAGGCAGGCGAGCCACGCGGCACCGCACGAAACGGAGGTGGCTGGCCTCTGAAAGAAACGTCGCTGGGAAAGTGTAAAAGGAGGAAGACGGCGCGAACGAGAGCAAGGGAGGGAGGGAGGGCATGCACCCTCGTGGAGGTTCGTCGATCGGCGAATCCCTACGTCGCCGTCGCCGTCGTCGTCGACGTTCCTGGATCGGCGAGCTCCGGCACGGCTCGGTCGTCCTCGGCTGATGGCCCAGTCCGTCCCCTGCCTTTCGACCCCGTTCCGCGGCTTCTCCTCCGTCCTCTGCTGCGCCCCCGAGCATTCACCGAGCAGCGCAGCGCGCGGACGGCCCGACCACCCACTAAACCGAGCCACGGCGCCGTGCCGCGACTACGCACTATTGATTCGCATGGGAACGAACCAAGGAGCTGAGCCGTAGTCGTGGGGCGGGGGTGCAGGGCTCGGTGCGAAGGGTGGCGGGCGAGTCGTCGGCTGGTCCAGGGACGACGCTTACCGCCGGGTCACCCGGCAAGGGCTCGGGGAAAAACATCGAGCGGCCACGGCCCTGATCAACCCGTCCGACCGCCAACACGCTCTGCCATCACCCACTCGAGCCAACCTTTCGTCATGCGAAATCTCCTTGCCTGTGAGAGAATCGTTACTCAATGGGATCCTCAAGGTGTGACACGTTTCTCGACGTGATGAACGGCTTTGGGAAATTGTTACTTTTGTACAACTCGCAAACAGCGCTATCTACATTATGTAAAATATCAATCATTCGCCTCGTAGAGGGCAGTAAAGGTTTAAAAATCGAATCTCCCCTACTTCGATCCAACGAATCCGTCCACTTGTTGGACTCTCGGAATCCGATTTGCAGACATCGGACGTCGATGATTCATACATTCAACGGGTCGAATCGTATTTTCTTTTAAGATATCGTTATCGGACGGACGATCGATCGGAGCAAAAACTCCCTCGATTCACTGACGCACGTCTACAGCTACGAGAGTTACGACAATGAACACGAACAGGAACACGGCTGCGCCACGATAAACGTGTATCGGTTCATCCACTATGTTACACGGTTCCTTATTATTTGAGCCCGATATCTCAACTACTGCCCACGCAGGAGCTCCGGTACACAACCGAACCCGTGCAACGTCGTAAACTAGCCGTTTTCTCACTGGTCAACGCGTTAAAAATGCAACGTGTGCACTCCTTTAAATGAAATCTACGAGTTCGCCTCGCGAACGGTTTTCCCTATAGGTACGTCGAGGACGTCGGAAGACTGGTTGCTTAGGCTCTTTTGGGAGAGCGAGCCTTTGAAACGCGAGGCAGCTGACGTTAAAGTTTCTTGAAATTAAGGTTCACGAGAGAATAGAGAACGGAAAAGGGCACGGCTTAACACGATTTATTCGAAATTTATGATACTCCCTGTACACCAGACTCTAGGATTTACAAGGAAATTCTCGGATCCGAGAATGAAAATAACCACTACCCATCGTGGAAGTACAGAAGGTGTGTTATTACGCAGCTGATTGCAACAGCCAGTTACATTCCCTTCCTTGCAACGGCCATATTGTCTTATTCGAAGATATTAAGTCACACGTGAGATGGAGAGCGTGCCTATGAGGCATACATTTTCGGCAAATTTTGTGAATTAGGAAATAAAATTAAGTATTAACGATTAGAATAAACTTTCTCTTGTTACATAACCTATCAAAATTTTACATAAGGAAAGGTGGAAAGAGTCAATTAAGATAAGATTGAATAAAAATAGACATACACAGAGGTTATGTGTCCTTCCCAACTAGTCATGGAGGCTGGAAATATGGGATCGTAATCTCGAATTCGTTGTACTTACGCATTTTATAATAAAAGCCATCAGTATCAACGTTTTTCTTATTATTATAACTGACTAAAGTATTAACGATTAGAATACNGAAATCGTTTTATGTAAATCTTCCACGAGCCTGTCGAATGATTCATAAAAGCACTGTTCCAACTACGGGTTTAAAATACGGCGGCGTATCCGAGGAATTTCAGTTACACAAAAACCAGTATACACACGGCTCTATTCAGGAACTTTTCCGGCTACTTTCGTAACCGCGAGAGAGTCGTTTCACTGCATTCAGGACATCTTTTCAGCGCAACATGTATCTAGCGGCGGCGCACCGAATTCAATTAGTTCGCCTTTCGCTGGCAACCGTCGGGTGTCTATTAACTTCGACCGGGGCGGTCTGAAATTTTAACGAGCCATTGTACCGCGTTTCAATACACTCCATTTATTCGACATTTTTTCCCTATTCTTTTATCAAACAAACCAGTTAACTCACTCGGAGGTGGTACATTTACAGTATCAACGAGCCTGTCGTCGATTCAGTGTCAAAAAGTTGTGATAATATAGACTAGTGACTCTCTAGGGAGGGGAAACCTGTATAAAAATGCGCCTAAACCGGAAGTTGCATGTTCAAAAGGCGAAATGTCTGGTGAAATATGAACTGTGTTCACTGTCAATACGTCAGTGAAATAGAAATCAACATTTCGAATTTTAGGAATAAAAATGTCGATAATAAAATAATACATTATTTACAATGAATTTTCATGTCAATAACAAATTTTCGAAAATTACTTATTATATTTATACAAATTTATGTACGTAAAACGTAGCCGGATGAATATGCAAATAATGTAAATTAATTTCACTTCGTTATTCTTTCGATCATTTAATAGAATTTTCATATAAAAAGCATCTCCACCCCCCCTCTACCATCCCTAGTTTAATATCTAATTTGTCGTGTACTAACGAGCATGCGAAAGACTGGCAAGTAAGTCGGAGTACGTTTCTAATAACCTGTTTCCGCTCTCAAAACTTAACTTCTGCACGCACTGCGATACTGCATTACATGCTCTAAATGCGCCCACGCGGATAACCACCCTGGCGGAGATAATTCTCATGCACGCGCGTCCGCGCTCAAACGTCGAATTTCGCGATGAACTATCCGCTTAGCTGGTTAAAAGGCAACCAACCGAGAGAGAGAGAGAGAGAGAGAGAGAGAGAGAGAGAAACGGGGGAAAGGGGAAGCGGTGTAAGGTCGCATAACGATTTAGCTGAATAATTTCATCCGCGACCTCGGCACTCGTACCACCGATAACCAGGCTCCACCGTCATCAACAGGCTTTTCTCGCAATCGCGCGCATTAACCTTTGATACAGCGTTGCGCCGCGGTAATTACGCGCGAACGTATTTATAGAGAAAAAGCGAACGGGTTAGACGCACGGGTGAACCGACGCGCCGCGTCGCTGCACGTGGGTCGGCCATGACAGATAGCTGGCACTAACCGCGCGAATCTCGCTAACTAACGTCTACATCAGCTGTTCGCTCGTCTCTCCTTACAAACGCGTTTACCAACCACGAAATACCTTCTTCTTCTTCTTCTTCTTCTTCTTCTCTTCCCTCTCTGGCGAATGTTGTTCGATTAACAGAACTAATTGCTGTCTGGACGCGATTAATCTCATTCGGAACTTCGAATTCATCAATTTCTACCGGAACGCTAGGGACTTTGTAGGAATTACTTAAAACGAGTCGGTTAATTGAATGCGCGCGCACGAATATAGATTTGTGAAATTCAACGACCACCGAATACGTATCTCTTTCGACGGAATTAAATTAATTATTAAATAAATAACGGAAAATATTATTGCGTTATTGAAAATAAACAATATTGCAATGTAAACGATCTGATTCGTGGATGTTACGATTCGAGCAGGACTGCGGGGGTGGGAAAGTGTCTCGAACGCCCGATAAGAGCAGACAGAGGCAACGTGTTGCGTTCGCGAATCGGTGCCTAGGCCGCGGACTATAATGGGGGAAATTATAAATGATACGATTCGTGTCTCATTAAATCGGGCCGGTTAATGGCCGTTCGGGTGGGGCTTACGAGGCTCGTTAATGCCGGCCGGCAATATAAATCTTATTCCGAAAACAGCGGAGGTCTCCCCCGTTACATCGCGCGGGTAAACTGCATCCAGCCACCGGGAAAGATACTCCCGCGAGAGGCACCCGCGTTTATCTTGATATATGCGAATAATATGGCATACATCAACTGTATTCTTTCCTATTTTTATGGAGATGCGCGTTTATCGGGTTCGTGGCGGGAGAATATTAAAACACGAACATCTCTCTTTATCATCGTTGCAGACTCGCGCCATGAATTCAACCCCCCCTCGCCGTCGCTTTTTCATACCAAGTACACCCCCGTCCGAGAGGCTCGTATTCGCCTTTCCTAAACTACGCCACTATCGCTAACCGTCGAAAGAGAATCGATCCCTCTTCCTTATCTCGTTACGTTTTACGAACCTCTTTTTAATCGGCTTATAAAATCAGTCGAAACCTGCGCATC
>NW_017133296.1:0-458 GCF_001652005.2 Ceratina calcarata | reverse complement strand
TACGCCTCTAATTATCTGAATCAAGAGTACGCGTGACTCGTCTCGTCAACACAATGAAATAAAGAACACAAGTTTTCACGTCGTTACATCGAAAAATGGGTTATATAAATATAAAGTGAAATTAATTAACTTATCGCAATGATGAATCTATCTCCGGAGAGGATGGGAGTCTCTAGATCCGCGATGGCTCGTATCTCCTGGATCCTTGGGTCAGTTCCTTTTCGGTCTTTTCGTGCTTTCGTCAAATTCGATATCAGTCCGCTCCTTAGCGCTGTCCAGGAGATAGAGAGCGAGCACTTTTCTCCTAGGTGCCGATTTCGGCGAGACTCCCTACTCCTGGCGTATGTGATCATGGGAGGGATATTCGGGCGCGTATTTCAAAATATAATTTCCTTTACAAAGTATTTGTTTGGAGTACCCTATTTCTTGACTAAATCCTGAATTTGTACTTTTTCTAA
>NW_017133295.1:0-458 GCF_001652005.2 Ceratina calcarata | reverse complement strand
TATATTATAACGTTTAAAGGTAATTTTGTATAAATCATAATTTATTAAGCGCGAGGAGAAAATGTGCAGTGATGTGTAAATGAAATTTACTGTCGAGACAAGTTAATAACGGTTTACCAAGAGATTGGTTCAGAGATTTGGAAGGCAGGTTAATTGATTGATCGTCGATGCGTGAAGAAGTGCACTTCCGGTAGCTGCACAGGAGTGGCTTCGGTGGCCGCTTTTTCCCATAACAGTCCCTCACCGACCACTTAGAGTGTTTACGTGAAACGCGTAAACCATGTAACCGTAGCAAGTAGGAAGATCAAAGAGCAACTACTACAAGATCCTTGTCTTCTGAGTAAGAGAGAGAAGAAGCTGTAATTGTAGCTGTTAATCCGAGTAGCTTACTTCTTTTATATGTTCCTTTATCACATAAAATCGCTGCTATTAAGCAAAGCGATGATATAAAATAATAT
>NW_017133294.1:0-458 GCF_001652005.2 Ceratina calcarata | reverse complement strand
ATTTATGACTATGGTTCGAGCAAAATTTTTCTGACTTAAAAAAATTCGAACAATTTTATAAACGTTATTCCTCTGTAAATATCACTTTTCCTAAAAATTTATCGATTATGAAATCCGCATAAGACCAGAGTCGTTCAAACAGCTATGATAATTGAAGGGAGTTTACCATCTTTTTATAATTATTTGAGAAATTCACTGTTTTCATCAGTACGCTTACATCATTTTCTGTTTCGCGTCTTCGAAGTTTTCAGCAACGTAGTAAACAGGCTGATACTCAGTTATCGGATATTTTTGCAACGCCGTTTCCGCTGGCTCAAAAGGCCGCAATTCTGGCTTGTCGGTCAAGCAATATTCAAGTTCACCGAACGAAGAAAGTAATCCGGCTCCGTACGCCTTCAGTTCACCATCTTGCCGGCACATGCCATACTCTACCGTAAACCAAAAACACTGAAACGAAT
>NW_017133293.1:0-458 GCF_001652005.2 Ceratina calcarata | reverse complement strand
TATTAGCAAATGGGGTGATCTGTTGGTCAAGTCAACGACAGAAAATCGTAACCTTGAGTACCACAGAATCGGAGTACGTGGCCGCAACAGCTGCTTCGCGAGAAGCTGTCTGGTTGCGAAACTTGCTGAGAGAAATTGGGTCGCGGTGTGATAAACCAACTGTGATATGGGTAGATAACCAAGGGGCGGTAAAATTGACAAAGAACCCGGAGTTTCATAAACGTACTAAGCATATAGATATTAAGTATCATTACGTGCGTGAGAGAGTTGCTAGTCAGGAAATCGAAATACAATATGTTCCTACGAAGTACCAAAAAGCGGATATATTTACAAAAGCTCTGCCACGCGCGCAGTTTAGATTCTTATGTGACATGCTGTCGATAACGAGTGCTCAAACGGTGAGTGTGTTGGATAAGTGAGTTTGTCGCACTTGTATCTCCCGCCGTTGTGCGCGCAGT
>NW_017133291.1:0-458 GCF_001652005.2 Ceratina calcarata | reverse complement strand
ATTACATGGAAGAGTATAAAACAGAGATGCCATAAATAAAATATTAGAAAAAAACATTATGATTCTCGTATTCTATAATAAATGAAAAACCACAATTTAGAAATTTAATTTGTCTTAATTTTAATGCCTCTGGGCAAATGACTCGTCACATTGTCAGTAATATAATATATTTCTGCGCAAATGACTCGTTTTCTTCTAGGCAATATAATATTACGCTCCAATTAAGGACACCCTTTTCACGTACAAAATATTAAAACACGATTCGCGAACGAGCGTAGCTCGCAACTTAAATTAAGTATACTTAGGACACCGTGAATAATCTTAAAAAAGATCGTTGAAAATCCTGGAAAAAGGAAAACAGGAAATTTCCACCGTTCTGACTTTCAAATCCCATTAAACTCCGACGAACAACGGGGACGGAATCATACTATGTAAAGAAAATCTTCTGGCAACCGTCG
>NW_017133290.1:0-458 GCF_001652005.2 Ceratina calcarata | reverse complement strand
GTGTATATCAGTCTGGTAGATAGTGAGGTCTATAAATATTCATACTTATTTAAAAATTTAATACTTTTTGCTCTTGGACACAATGAATTAATTTCCTTTAAGCGTTAGAGATTAATTTACTATATTTACGTAATGAAATAAGACAAAAAATTGAACAAATTCGCTGTACATAGTTTGAAAGACACGCTTGAAGCAAAATAGAAAACAGAATAAGTATTTTTGATGTTCTTATCGTTACTCCGAGCGGAAAACGATATCGCTGTTGAGCTAGTTTCACGTTCTATCGAAACCGGAAATGCAGTGCTTTCATGATAAAAACTGACCATTTCCTCTCACGACTGATGTCATACAAGAAGCAAGTAAAAATCTCAAAACATTAAATAAACTCTCTTTTCTTATAAGCGTCAGTCACTCAACTATAAATGTATTTTCTATTTAAAGAATCACAACTTTAAGAC
>NW_017133289.1:0-458 GCF_001652005.2 Ceratina calcarata | reverse complement strand
TTTAATCAGTTATTGAGTGTACTTTGACCGAAGGAGCGATTGATGCATCCATGATTAAATCCAACATTATTGTGCCTATCTACGCAATTCGTAAAGTTTCGGTGGATGTAAAATATGTATTACAGCTTCTTTTATAATGAAACTTATCCAAAACGTGGCATTGTGCAACGGCAAGCGTCAAGCGAATCATGGCATCGTTGCAGTATCTTCGCCATGTACAAAATGGCTGCCAGTTCCGTTCTCGAATATTCAGATATCGCCACGTGGACGTTAAACCACCTGCTGCTTTTTCGATAGGAATCAACGTTATTCAAACTCAAAAAATAATGCTACGAATTAGTGTACCGATTCAAAATTTAGTCAAATATTTGATAATTATCCGGAAGCATTTAGTCGTAAAATGAATATGAAATCGTAGTGCCCGGTGCACGTGAATATTTTAAGGAGCAGTCCATTTT
>NW_017133288.1:0-459 GCF_001652005.2 Ceratina calcarata | reverse complement strand
TTTTTTTTCGGGATACAACGAGGGCCGGTTTCGACGTCCAGAAAACGCGAAATAACGAAAATATTGACATTCGTGGCACTCGCGAGGACGCATTATCCCGGTGTTTCCCAAGCCGGACCCGCGGAATCGTAACGCGAGTGTTTCTGTCTAGAGAAGTCGTGCGGCTTTTAACGCCCGGTTTTTCGGCCGCGTCCTAAGCAAACAGACTTTCTCGACGTGACGCCTTACCACAAATTTGTTTCCCCGTTTTTCCCTTTGTGCCACCCTTTTCCTACCAAAGAGGAGAATATTTTCTTCTTTACGTGACGGTCATCCGCAAATACTCCGTACCATTGAAACGTGTCCGAGAGAATTTTTTATTTTGTTATTAGACTGTCGAGTTTTTATGCCACAGAGCAATTTTATTGGTTTTATTATCATTTAAATTAGATATTAAATGATCCGGGGCTCTGTAATATT
>NW_017133287.1:0-459 GCF_001652005.2 Ceratina calcarata | reverse complement strand
CCGTGTTTCTCTACAGTCTTTGGGCTCGGGTCCACTTAGTATTGCGGTTCTTTCTGCATCTGGTTACCTTAATTTGCACTGGCTGTCTGCGTTTGTTGGACTGTTCAGTCGCTCATGAATAGATGTATTATACTTTATTTCCGTGATGTCTTTACCGATTAGATCTATGTCGTGTAGTTGTCTTACTTACCTTAATCTGGCTCTTTTTATTGTGATTTTCCTGATTCTACGCTCACTTGCTAACTATGGATAATATGCCTTTTTACCCGCTGTAGGTAATGTAGCTATCGTTTTGTTTTGGTTTGCTTTGATATTCAAAAGGGTGAAAGGAATTAATTGCAAATTTCATAGGTTATATTTCTTATTTATCTCTTAGTTGAGATTTACAAATTACATCTTACAGGCTGAACAAAGACTCATTTCTGGCTTCCTCAAGTGCCTCATTCCATCGCGCCTCGG
>NW_017133286.1:8383-8958 GCF_001652005.2 Ceratina calcarata | reverse complement strand
TCGGGCCGCGAGGTCCCATAAGGCTGCCACTCTTTAGTAATCTCTCCTCGGTGCAAGGAACACAAAGCTTGCAAGCTAGAAAGGTTCGCAAGCTCTGGAAAGGCAGTCGATAAAGTAGAAAGGTGCAGCCCCTTACGTTTTGATCTTCGATTCAACAAAGGTGTGCCTCGTTGACCTACTAAGATTTCCTTCAAGATTTTTTTTATGAAAGAAGACTGGCCAATTCGAACGAACTTTATGAGAACTGCAACGAAGAGAGTCCATCTTATGTTCAACCCAGTTAAATGAACATTTTAAGGATACGTCTTCTAATGAAGAGCTCGATTAATCTCTACTTTATCTATATACTGTGTGCAATTTATTCCTAACACCAAAAGATTTATATGAAAGTATAAACTAATTCGAGATTGAAATTATTATTGTTTCTAGACTGCAGATTTTATGAATCTGTAAAAAAAGTAAATGTGCAAAAAATATAGGAAATATCAAAAGCAGAATGCATATTGCACGATTTTAATGATAAAAGAAACTATTATTTAAGGATGTTCAGGCTATACACTCCCTGCCAAAAGTGA
>NW_017133286.1:5912-8025 GCF_001652005.2 Ceratina calcarata | reverse complement strand
TTAATAATAAAACGGTAGAAAATTCTGAAAAAAATAACAGTTTATTTTTTTTATTCCAAGAATAACAATTTTTTCAGAATTTTTCAACATTTTCAAAATCTCCGACAAACGTCCTTTTAAATACGTAAAGAAACTAAATATACTCCTGGAAGAAGTGACGATCAATAGATTCTGCTCTTATCTTATTCATTGGCACTCGGACCGGCCAGGAGATACAACGTTACTTCGATTTATCTTTTCTATTGTTGTACTAAATAAGCCCAATTTCCACGTGCGATACGCCAGAAAGAATTATAATAGAAAGAAGACGATCAAAGGGCGAGGGAAATCTACTAGATCAGAACCCGAGCCAGAACCGTTTAAATTAAATAGGACGTCCCTTTGTAGCGATTTAATTGTGCCTTTGAAGGTATTTATTAATCGCCACCGCGATGTTCAGGCTTTAATTGATGAGTCCGATGACTGATGACGAAATTCCATGCAAATGGAACATATAATCAAACAACGGTTACTTAAAGCTGTAGATATAAAAAAAGACTAACTAACGTATTTATTATAATACGGACAGTAATTTAAAAATCTGATAGAAGATTTAAGTCAGTAGAATATTTGCATTTATTTCTTGCTTGAAAGTATGCAAAAGTAAGAATTATAAGACGTGTAGATAATCGTAAGTCACGTACAGTCGTGAATCTTCATAAAAAATACATAATTTTACTATGAAATATTTAATGCTTATTTTCAAAATTTCACGCTTGTGTCATCGTTTTGACTTATAGTCCAAACATCCTTAAAGCACGTCTTTAAAATGGTACCATAAATATTCTATTTCGCATAAAAATCCGCTCTCTAATTATTTCTACAACTACAGGATGATTCAAATACACTATATAAATAGTTAAATAGAAATAAATTAATAGAGTCTTACGACGTCAATGCATAAATTCATGCAATGAGACCTAATTATTTTAATTATTGCTGTTATTTATTTATTCTTGTTGTTTCCTCTTGTTATTTAATTAATGGTGTTAAAACATTATACACTAAAAGTGTTACTACACAATGGCACAATTGTTTCGAACCTTTATAATAGTACCCTAAACGGATTCATTTGTCCAATTTACACAATCCGTGTTTGTAAACCATTAATTGCGCCTAGTTTCGAGTGTACTTCTGCAGTTAATACCAACAACAATGCACGCCACCCAGCACGATATTGAACCATTCCATATATGAAAACTTCAACGAGGATAGAGGAGTTTCAAAAGGATTTTATGAGCAAACAAAAAGCGCAGTACCAGAAAAATATAATGATGATTCATTTTTCTGTTGCTTGACAGGATACATTGTAATGTATGTATGTATTTATAATATACGTCGTATCAGAAATCACACGTGCAACTAAAGAGTTGCTAAAGCTACGTTCTGTAAATTATGGTTTCTGAAGTATTTATTAAACCAGATATAAATTAAAATGTCACACTGATTCCAGTTATAACGATAAATAAATTTCAACGTTTAATAAAAGTGACCAGTACTTCTATGGCAGTTAATTAAATTTGTCATTTTTTACTTCGTTCGCAGTTCTAAGTAATTAATTAATTACGTTTTAATTAAACTCGATTCGTACGTACATTTATAACTTTGCAAGCTTTATACCTCACAGGTCCCAGAACTAATAGCGAATTCTTGTTCTACTAACCGAGAAAAGAATTAAAAGTGAACATAGTCTCGTAGGAGAGGTAACCGTAAAAAGCGAAGTTAAACGAGACCGGTGTAACAAGGTAACAACAAACTTAGGACAAGGAACGACACGACACTCGTGTAAATTGTTTCTCTCCTCTCTAATCCCTGCGATTCCCCATGCACCTGCTAACTGCGTGTCCTCGCAAATGCAATTTTCTAATATAAGCAAGATTTCCTTTGGCAAGACGATAAAACACATCGTTTTTCGTTTCTGGGTTAAGGAAGTTTGTTGAAGTTTTAAAAGGGTAAGCGGTGCGGGGGATCTCCTATTCTTATACATTGTAAAGATCAAGTAATGCCAACATATTTAATATATCAACTATTCAAAAGCATTAAAAACATAAATAGATAACATACGTGAATAGTA
>NW_017133286.1:3225-4052 GCF_001652005.2 Ceratina calcarata | reverse complement strand
CGAATAAATATAATTTACTATATTTACCTTATATTACAAAAATATATATAAAACAAAACTGCTGCCCAGATTTCACCAGAAATACGTAAACAATACTAAGAACTGAATTCAAACGAAAAAGCAGAATATTCTTAGACGAAGAATGTCAATATAAATCCCATGAGATGAATTCGTACTGTTCTCCCCAGTGTCCACCGCACAGAACGTTCTCAGGGAAAGTTCGTGGGAAAAACTTGAACCCAGACGGTCTCAGAATTCGCTTGTTCGCATACTTATATACATATCGAAGAGTTCACCAGAATTTTCAGAACTTACAGATGAGAAATGGTTGACTAGCCAAGGGTGGGACAAAGAGGCAAACAGAAATAGAAAGTCGGGTCGATAATAATTGTGTCAAGTGTGGCCCTCAGCCACAGCGCGAAATTAGACAATGCCTCCGCGTCTCGCTTATTTTTTTTTTTTTTCTAATCCACCCGATTCGGTGAATGCCTAATTGCCATCTTCGCTGGAGAACCGCCGGCGTCGTTAACGGAATCGAAGATTTCCGGCGTACGGAGCTGATCCCGCATATCATTTGCATTAATCAACGCGGAACCGCTTTAATGACTCGCAGCAAGACGGGGATGCGGTGTCACGAAGTCAACTGAGACGCTTTCCCAATTGCATGCATGCCGAGTAGGCTGCAGTGCAAATTGATAGAACGCAGTCTCATAAATGCGGCTTTCGATGGATGTAAGAATCCAATAACAGAGACGCAAGAAGAGCGTGAAATGAGCAAAGCGAAGTATAAAATAAAAATTCTTCTTTTACAATTGAGTCCAATCGGA
>NW_017133286.1:0-1766 GCF_001652005.2 Ceratina calcarata | reverse complement strand
GGATATTTCCTTCTATACTTTTTAGCACGTAGCTATTTATTATTAGCATTGCTCTTCCGACGTCTGATTTCTTTTTAATTATAGGAAATGCGTTTTTCTAAGGTACATAAACTTTTGGGATTGACTGTATAGCCAATACATCCTTAAAGAGAAACATACGATTCAATCAATAAATATACACATTCTGATAAACATTCACTATACATCAGTGAAATAGACTTAAAACGAAAATCAGATATATTTGTACTTTAATTATTAAAATCTGATTTATGCCCTATTTTAATATCACCGAACAGTAAACACGTGTACAAATATTTTCTGGTTCAGAAGTTGTAATTCTCTTAACATATGGCGAATCGAATATTGAATCGTCGCCAACTGAATAACGATTTCTATTCGAATCCCACGATTACTCGTCCAGTGACGAAACGAGCGTGCAGTTTAATTTATTTCGCAAAGGCAAAGAGATTAAAAATTCTTCTGTGTTTCTTCGTTGTGTACAAACTCGTCTATAACCTGCCACACCTACCCAGCCATTGTACGCACACAAGAGATAACCGATACCGATAGGTACTGCTTTACCAGCGACACGAACTTACAAGACCACTTAGGGTGGGTTGGCTGATGAGTTTTAAAATAGTTCTTGCAACATTAATTTCTTAGCAATTCACGCAATATTAATGGAAAGTCGAGCGTCGTCACCTGAACCTGGCTCTGGATTCTATCACCCAATTACAGTATTTTATTTGAACGAAATTAATGGTTGTGAAAACGTCCGATAGGAACGATGAAACGATTGCCCTAAAACCATTTAAATTAACACACCAATTAAAATTTTAATTATTATTATATGGGTAACGTAAGCGGGGACAAAATACAGTAGTGGGGGTCATCAAGCGAAGAGGAGAAGAGAGGAAAATTGCTCAATCTGATAACGCTGAGTAGGACCCAAAAGACGTTTAGTGGATACCGCCAATAGGCGGCAGGGTTAAGATTGAAACGCCTATCGGTGGTCTAATTAAAATTGTCAACGAGCTCATTGCCAGAGAGGTATAAACAGTGCGGAACGGCTAGATTGTATTAAAGAGATTGGAGTCACGTAACATCGTACGCCGTGCGGAAACGCGGACAGCGTAAAATGTACGATAATTAGCCCTAATGATTCCACTGTACGTCTAAGAGCACGACATCGATTTTCATAATGAAATCAACCGCCTTCATCGTCTGGAAAATAAAACGAATGTGAATTATTAAAATGGCTGAAGCTTAGATTTTATCAATCTTCAAAGAAATTCTGAATATCCAATTTTCTCTATAGTGAAATTAAAAAAATCTTTCCAGAGGCAAGGTTTAAAAATGAATAATTTCATTTCACATGAAATACATTCGGAATTGATGTGAACGTTCTAAAGATATTTCAATCTTCAGAGAAATTCTAAATATGCAATTTTGTTTAGAGTAAAACTTTCCAAACTTAATAATTTCATTTGATTTGATAAAAATTCTATTCGAAACGTGGACATGTCTAATGACGTGATTTGACAGTCTTGTCTGGAATCCAGTCTACTATTCCTGGTCCCCTTTCGTACCTGTCTCGTCATCTGATATTCCACGAGGGTTGCGTAATGGACATCGTGCCATTCAATTCACGATCCACTACCCGTCTAGTCTTCTAAATTATTTAAAAAACGCAGACACTCTCGAAGCGAAACGAGATCAAATTAAGGATATATAGGCTATACACTTAAACAATGCTAGCATGTTGA
>NW_017133285.1:0-459 GCF_001652005.2 Ceratina calcarata | reverse complement strand
CATACTAAGTAGACATGATGTGCAATAAATTGTCATTAATTTATAACTCTTTTTATAAGTCTGATTTTGCATTAAAGAGAAGAGTAAATATAGAACATGTTATAAATACCACTCGACGTGTAATTATAATTGAAGATTTGATTCGCGTTGATTGAAACGAATGGGGAACATTCATGGGAATACTTTATGTATTTTTAGGTGTTGTTGTTGGAGGCTGGGATAGAAGAGCCGCTGGTAGCCGACGTCCCGGCCTTCGCCTCTATGTTACAAGCGAGTAATATCGATTGGATGTATCGTACGCAACCCGAGGAACATTCCTGTCGATCCAGAAGGGGTGGAGGGTGCGCGTGGGCAAGGGGTAAAGTACGTACGCGAAAATTTAAGCGTTTTCAATTAAAATATCTGAAGAATTGATTAATCATTAAATTTTAGTACATTTGCAATTTTTCTCTAATACAC
>NW_017133284.1:0-459 GCF_001652005.2 Ceratina calcarata | reverse complement strand
GTACAGCATATATATTAGTACACAATATTCTAAGTACTTGTGATTATTTTTTTTTGTGGTTGTAGTGATGTAAAATCTTAACAAGAATTAGACACGAACAATTTGGAATGATTCTTCATTCACGTATGAGAATACAATAGTTTCTGTAAATACTATATTACTATCTATTAGTGAAATATCAATATTTCTTGAAATTCCAGATTTTTCGAGTAATATAGTACTTACGTTCCTCCTATACTTCCATAACCCTATATACTACCATTATCAATTGCATTACACATCGTAACAAAAAGCTTCAAAATAGATTTTTGTTAAGAGAAGGATTCATCGATATCCATTTTTTCAACACTTTCCTCGCATTCGTGTATCTCTTTTTTTTCAGATTCTTCAGCTGATTCTTTAGATTCTTTTTCAGATTCTTTATCTGGCTCTGAAAATGTAATTATTAATGTAATAAAA
>NW_017133283.1:0-459 GCF_001652005.2 Ceratina calcarata | reverse complement strand
AGGGGGGTGTAATTGAGAATGAAAGTGATGGAAGAGCGATTGGTTGAGGACGTGAGAAGAAAGGTTGAAACGAAAGAAGAAAGGCAGGCTAAGTGCCGGTGCGCGCCTCTGGGAAATGAATCGATGAAATTCGAAATAGAGAGATAAGTAAAAAAAAAAAAGGGAGGGTTGGGTGAAAGTGAATTGGTCGTCGCGCCGGGTAAATTTCCACCGCGAAAATCTGCGACGAATGAATTTCATTTGAAACGCTAATATCCGTCGGGTGAAATAAAACCTGCGATACTTGGCTTGAAACGTGCTGCTTTTTAGATATGAATCTGCGACGTTATTCCGTCTGGCTCGTTTCAGACTCAGTCTTTCATGTTTTACGTATGAATTTTGTTTTACTCAAAGAAACGTAGGGATTTAAGAATGTATAGGCTATATACTTAAACAATGCTAACATGTTGAATTTGTTAT
>NW_017133282.1:0-459 GCF_001652005.2 Ceratina calcarata | reverse complement strand
TGCGGTCGGCGCAGTAAGCTGGCCTCATGGGAACGCCATTAGTAAAACGACAACCACCATGGATGCAAGCACACAAACTGAGTTGTTCCGCTGCTTTAGCAGTGGGGTCCAGACGGGATCAAGAGAGGACGAAGGGACGTCGTCCGTCCAGAAGCATGATATAATAATCTGTGGAAGGAAATGTGCACGCGTGTACCGGCCAGCGGACAATGAGATAGAACGGCAGGGCATAGGCTGCCAGGTTAAGCCGGCCACGTGGGCCGAGAGGACACAAACTCCAAAAGAGGGACCCGGGCACGGTAGCAGGTTGTATAAAGGGAAGTTCCTAGCCCCATCCGGGAGGAAATGGGGGGCCGATGTGTCAAGCACCGCCCTCGATTCGTCGAGCTCCCAGGAGAAGCCATCCGCGGGAACCGGGACGAGCCGGATGTTATTGGGTCGAGGGGTACCCGTGCGCGT
>NW_017133280.1:0-459 GCF_001652005.2 Ceratina calcarata | reverse complement strand
GAGAATAAAGAAATTAGTGGAATATGATGAAGGTTTGCAGAGTTAAGAAGATATGAACTGGAGTTTCTCAAACGCCCACGTATAGTTGATCATTATGCTCAGGCGTTCAGTGTCCATTCGGACCAGTGACAGAGCTAATTAACTCCTCTTCACGGGATAATCCCTCAAAAACAGAAAAGGCTTTTTGATCGCCTAATTAGGATATATTCCAAAGTCCAGAAGAGGAAACTTCGTTCCCTGGCAATTAATTTAATTAAGCAACAAGAAAACTCAGGACAATTCTCGAGTATGGTCCTTGAAAAAGAGCTTGAAACCAATCACTTCTGAAGGTCAAGCTCTACTGAAAGAAACATTTTAAGTATGATTGAAAATTGGCTAAATTTATATAAATGTCAAAAATATTTTTGGAATTGATTTAGAAAAATCTGTAGTTCGGAAATGTAAAAGTTGAACGCAGTA
>NW_017133279.1:0-459 GCF_001652005.2 Ceratina calcarata | reverse complement strand
TAATAAAATTATTAAAAATTATTATTTGAAATTGTAATAATTATTATTTGACTTATTATAGAATTCGTGCAACCATAGCATGTATTACACTGATTAAAAATAGACTGATCTTTCAGAAGAGATATTATGGGACAGACTGTATTCGCGAATCGCCACAGTGTGTCTCTATCCCTCGCTATTTCGGGCGGTCGTTGGCACGCGTCCTTTCTGTCTACGTATTTTGCGCCACGCTCCTCTTTCTCTTTCTCTCTACACCCTCGATCGAGATTGCGGATACCAGCGCCGGGTAGTTCGATATGATTTATTACCCGCTGTTGCTCGGTTAAACGCCTCTTTAGGATTCTTGTCCCGTTCCGGGCTGACAAACACGTGTCAACGGAAAATACGAGTTGGAATTTAATCAAATCGAGTTTGCAATTTGATAAAAGAAAAAATAGTCACATGTGATTTTACTGAACG
>NW_017133278.1:0-459 GCF_001652005.2 Ceratina calcarata | reverse complement strand
AAACCGACAATCAATATCCGCGGAATTATGAAATAACAGTAATATTAATGATGGACTGTGACATACTCCAACGTGACGTCATGCGGTAGTTACATAGTCGCTAACGAAATTGCAATTTCTCAGTGGTCGATCACAAGTTAAGGCTGAAAACTCGTAATTATATTCTGCAACATTTCTGATATGAAAATCGACTTTACAAAGTTTCTCGATGTATCCAATTACGCGTAAATAAAACTTGTCATTCATGGGAGTTCATTGTTCCTTGGGAGTGTACAGAGGATTATCATGCACTTGTCTTTTACGTCTATAAACGTGCAATTGCCAGGAATGCCAATATGGATATATAATACATTTATTTCGTATCGATTTGATCAAACGTTAAGGCTCGTCTAAATGTAAAGTAGTAGATTATATTGGAGTAAGTCTATGATAATATCTACTATATTCCTTTGTACCTGT
>NW_017133277.1:0-459 GCF_001652005.2 Ceratina calcarata | reverse complement strand
GGATAGATGTTGTCGGTCGCGCAGGCGTGCAGTTCAGATTCCGATAGAGATAGATAGAATGAAATGAACGCGGGGCGGTACATAAAAGCGTATAATTAATTCGTGGTTGCAATTAACGCCTGTTATCGACGTTACATCGAAGGTGTGCGCTTCTGTTGCAGCGGTACAGAATGAACGACAACCCAGAAACACTGCCACTATTAGGCCAGAGGCTCTCGTCGAGATGGACCAGGAACGCGCACTTCGAGAGGCCGCGGTCGCCGTCGGTGTTTTTGGGTAAGTTCCTTTTCGTTCGTTTTTCTAATTATCTTTATATACAGTTCCTGAATTCTAAAATATCTCACTGGAATTCTCACAATTTTTATAGTACAGGGTGTTTACTTATGACTATTAGTATTACCTGTGGGCACAAATGAAAGGAGTGATTCTGAAAATGAAAAATAATGAAATTGCATTCAT
>NW_017133276.1:8573-12314 GCF_001652005.2 Ceratina calcarata | reverse complement strand
ACAATAATTTTGAGGTGCCTCATCTCATACATAATTGTACTTTTTGTATGAAAAACGAGGGTAAAAAATGCATGATAATCAAGTCCGTCGGAGTTGCCGCATTTGTTGCTAAGTTCGCGCAATAAGGCGAGAGAGAAAACGCGATACGACGTTCCTTAAAAAGTTCCAAGTATTTTTTCCAACCGTGCGAAAAGCAGAGAGAGAGGGACGGTGCCAGCGTTTGGGTATAATTAATGACCGCGTCCGGGAAAATGGAACTGTAATTAACGAGTGTCCTAGGGGGCAATTTTCTTCGTAATCTACCGTGTCACTCCGGCCCTGGCCAGTTGCTAGAAACTACTTTCGACTGTCAAAGCGAATCGGTTAAAAATGATCGAAACCGGCAGGCTGTTCTTACTTTGTTGTTTAAACTGAGTACACGGGGGATTAACTGCTCCATCGATTAAAAATTCTGCCATTCTCTATAAAAGTTCCAAAAAAATTTCCAAAATTTTGCACATCGTTTTTATTTAAGGAACAATATTAATACTCTGATATTTTATATACATTTATATATATTTTTTATATTTGTTGTAATATTTTTGATAAATGGGCAGAATTTGTATTTTGAAAAAATAAATTCGCCACAGTTTATAAAGGTTTTTTTTAAAAACCGGTTTCTACGAGATAACAAGAAAGTACGACACTCGTTGCCGGTGGGAATCTCCGGATTAGAAAAATAAGGTTTAAAGGTAGCAATAAAACGAGACCCGGGGCGTTATCGTCTCCGGGCTAATAGCTTATACGAAAAGTTATCGTTGACTGATTACACCGTGGATCCCGGCGATGCAGCAACGACGTCACTTTGTCTACCCGCTACGACCCTCATATATTACCCGATAAAAATATCTCACCGCAATTTTTTACAATAATAACGGAAGGACAGTTACCTTCAGAGGAGTGGGAAGACGATGGAGTTAATGCGACTTCCTTGTCTCGACTTTTCCTTCTGCGTATTTCAAACGTTCGGAATAAAACTTAGAACATATGGGAATTTGGGGTTTTAAGAAGAATTCTAATTATATTCAATTTTAGATGATCGAGAATTAGTAGTTAAATTGTTTTATTTTTTAACTAATTTTAATTGCTAAAGAAATTATAGTAATTCTGGAAATTATAATTCTAATCATTTGTGATTGCTATTTCTGTTCTCATTTTTATTGCCATTGCTATTATTGTTGCTGTTCCTATTGCTATTGTTGTTATTATTATTGCTACTATTTTTGCTATAATATCTAATTCCTAATTCGTAATTTCTGATTTCTAATTTCTGATCCGAAAACGTGGACTATGAATTCTTAGAAAAGCGTACATCCTGATTGAAAAAAAACCAGAAGGCGTCAGTTTTTAAATCTATAAATCCGTCGGGAGTACGAAACGGAACGTACTAAAAGCGTCCGTCGACGATCTGTGAAACGATTTCGAAACGGATGCTGCGATAACGGACACGTGTTCGGCTCTCAGCTGCGTAAGAAATTAGGGTGATCCGTAGCGAGGGCGGGAGACGGAGATACAAAATACGGGCGTAGCCGAGGTTGTCAGACAACAGAGAGCTGGTTTGATCGATTCGCCAGCCGTAGCCAAGACGTGTCACGTAGTCTTCGAGGCTCCTCGCGTTTAAACGGGGAATTAGCTTTCGTTCAAACGGGGGGGAACGTTTTTTTCCTTATCCCCTGGGTACACTTCAAGATCACTTAAATGGACTGCGGAAGCTATTTATAAAGTTCAAAGAGCCAACCATGTGAATCATATACGAAACATGTATAGCTTCTTCATCACATTTCAATCTGAACATTAGAAGTTCCGGTTCAATTTTTTAATTGCTCTCGCAACATTGAATTTATTTAAATAATAATAATAACAATGTATAATAATAATAATAGTAATACATACAATAATAAATGCAGTTACTAGATAATAATAATAATACTTTAACAACAACAATAATATATAATAATAACAACAATAGCAACAGGAACAGCAACAAAAATAGCAACTACAATAGCAATGAGAATAGCAATAGCAATCAAAATTATTATAAGAATAATGGCAACAGGAACAGCAACAATAATAGCAACGAAAATAACAATGAGAACAGCAATAGCAATCAAAATAATTATAATAGCAATAGCAACAATAACAACAACAATAAGAACAACAATATATAATAATAATAACAATAGCAACAGGAACAGCAACAATAATAGCAATGACAATAACAATGAGAACAGCAATAGCAATCAAAATTATTATAAGAATGATGGCAACAGGAACAGCAACAATAATAGCAACGAAAATAACAATGAGAACAGCAATAGCAATCAAAATAATTATAATAGCAATAGGAACAGCAACAGCGACACGTGATTAACGTGGACTTAATTAAATAGTAAGAGAGCGATCGCTGTTGAACTGAGATCAGAGACGGCCGATAGAGAACAATTATTACGCTATCTGAATCCATTGTATGGAAATAAGAATATAAATGCGGACTAATTTCACGTCTGACACCTCCAGCTACTGAAAGAATCTCCATCTTTCCTATTCACGCAGTAAAAGCCCATTATCGCGAAGAAATAAGACCGGGAAGGGTGGGATGGTGGCTCTTAACGCCACCTCCCTCCCGTCGCCGCCCCTCTCTTCAAACGGCCCCCATCCCCCGACCCGACGGTTAACCAATAACGTCCTCTGATACAATTACACTTCACTGCAATTACTTATTCATTATCGGAAAATACATTACCCGGGATTGTGCCACTTGGCTGACGTGTGCCCCGGCAATGAAATCTGTGAATCGTCGGGTCCGTTGGGACAGGACCGATCCGGTGGTAGTCGCGAAGGGGGGAGGGGAGGAGGAAGTCAATTACCGGACGTCTTCGTTCAGCGATCTCGCGACGCTATGTGGTGGGATCATGCGATTGTCAGACTTACCGCGGTTAATTAGTTGTATAATTCCCCGACGACCGTCAGCGTTCCGTTGCTGGAGCAGAGGTAAATGAAGAAGCAACGGAATCAATTATGGTTATTGATGCAACCGGAGGTAAAAGAACAGACAGCTTGATTACAAGGTTGTCAGTATGTCTTATTGAATAATGAGAACTCTTTCATTCGACAATCGTAGGAACAACGGTAATTTGATTTTACAGACGTCACGTTTGCTATATACATATACATAATATAATAAATACATAATGTATATGTATATAGCAATTAGAAAATTTTAATGTACTTCTTTAATAATATAAACTGTACCTATTTCCCTTATAAAGTCATAGAACTTGTTGTCAGTTAATAACAATAACGATAAGACTAGCAACAGCAATAGCAATAACCATAGTAATAGCAATAGCAATACCGATTGTAAGTATAAAAACTCTACCTATTTCCCTTATAAGATCATCGAGCATGTTAACTAATAACAATAAGAATAGCAATTGCAAGAACAATACTAACAGCAACAGCAATAACACCAATAATAGCAACAGCAATAACAATAATTATATTAACAGCAATACTAATAGCAACGAACTTTACCCATTTCACCCATAAAACCATCGAACTTGTTGTCAATCAATAACAATAACAATAAGAACAGCAATAGCAATAGCAATAGTAATAGCACTAGCAATAGTAATAGCAATAGCAATAACAATTATAAGTATAAAAACTGTACCTATTTCCCCTATGAGATCTTCGAGCATG
>NW_017133276.1:5044-6704 GCF_001652005.2 Ceratina calcarata | reverse complement strand
ATATTATTACAGCCTCTTCGGTGGCTGGGATCTGAGAACGGATTCAGCATATTTAATCGGCGAACGCGGGCGTGTTAACGACGACACCCGTTGGCTACACACAGTGACTGCGTTTCGATATTCCAACGACGTAATATAATATTATTTACCGGAACTGCGCTCGGGAACAGATTCCGTCGACTTTCCATATACGAAAACGTTGCCAGAGAGATCTCGTCTCTAGCGAGAGACGTCACAGTTCCAAGAGAGAGAGAGAGAGACGCGAGCATTTATGCTGGCAAGTGTCGTTCGAGCGCGTCATCCCAGTATCGACTGTTTCAATAACGCGCTACAGTCTCCGTTACGGTTATCTGGATTCTCCTTTTTTTTTTCTCGCTTCACGCTCAGCACATTTTTTCACTGAAATGTAGGTTTCGTCATTTTATTCAGGCCGTTCCTTCTATGACACGTATTCAGGGAGAGCTACGCTCTTCTCGATTGACACTTCAGCGATAATGCGTGGAAATACGTAAACTAAATGAGCTTTCGGTATGATAAACTAGATACGAAAGCTTCACGAGCTATGAATTGGAGTAGAAATAAAATATATTACTGTTATTCTTATTGCAATTGCTATTATTATTGTTATTGCTGTTATTATTATAATATAATTATTGCTAGTATTATTGCTGTTCCTGTTGTTATTATTGTTGCTATTGCTATCAGTATTATAATTATTGTGATTGCTATTGCTGTCCTTATTTTTACTGCTGTTGCTATTGCTATCAGTATTATAATTATTGTGATTGCTATTGCTGTCCTTATTTTTACTGCTGTTGCTATTGCTATTGTTGTTATTATTTCTAATATTATTGCTATTCTTATTTGTTATTATTGTTGCTATTTTTGTTATTATTATTGCTACTATTTCCGCTGTTGCTATCGTTCTTATAATTATTGTGATTTCTATTGCTGTTCTCATTGTTATTGTCATTGCTATTATTGTTGCTATTAGTATTGCTGTTGTTAATATAATTACTGTTATTGCTGTGGCTGTTATTATTTCTCTTGCTATTGCTATTATTATTGTTATTATTATTTCTAATATTATTGCTGATAATTGACCCAGAGTACCTCGAATATCATTTGAATAGTGAAACGCGTTACGAGCTGATGTCTGTCGCTTCGGTTATGCTTAATTCAGTCGAAAACCGTAAAGAACACGCGGATGCTTGTTCATTGAACAAATGAAAATTTGAACGGCATTACGGCGAACCGTGGTAAATGATTCACTGCGACATGGTTGAAAAACACGTCAACGAACTCGTGCCGCAACTTCGCCCGATAAATAATTGAGTCGACTTGCTATATCCAAGACGTTATTCTTGGAGATGGATGAATGTATTCCGTTGCATAGTACGCGGTTTATAATTCACGTTGTCAACGTCGTCGATACACCAAAAAGTGGCAGCTGGTACGTTTCGCGGAATTAAATATATATAAGTACATGGATAGTTTCTTGCTTTACAATTTTCAACCCTTTCACTTGTTTTTTTATTAATGGAATTACTTAGTTCTTTTACTGGGGCAACTTAGGATTGTTTCTATTTTTTATTTCTGTCAGTCTTCCATTTTTTATTTTATTATTTAATTGAATTTTTACTATTTTTATTCAATTTTA
>NW_017133276.1:0-3896 GCF_001652005.2 Ceratina calcarata | reverse complement strand
TTGTATTACTTTTGCAATATTTATTTGCTGCAATTACTATTTTTCTACTAGAAAATTGAATCGAATGACGTAATCTAGCAACGAGCGGCCATATTGAAGACTGAAAGAGTGGAGAAATGAAATGACCCATGGAATTTTTGATTCCTAAATCGTCCATATCGAGTAACATGGAGTCCTGGGGTACAAAAGACGACAGGATGGCAGCACTAGGGAATATAATTACCCGCGGCACAAAGCGGGAAAATCTGTGTAACGAGGCGAACGGGATCGAGATACGGATCGATTAAACAGCCACCCCCTCGACTTCCCTGTCCCCCGCGTTCCGTTTTTCAATTCGACCACGGCTTTATCTATCGCCAGTTAACCGACGTAAATTTACCAAACGTGGAAACAAAGGATAACCAACCACCGTCACCCCATCCCTCCCCCGTTCCCGTGCCCATTGACCTAATCGCTTCAGCCGCGCGCGTCCCCACCGATCCTGACTAAACGAATTGTGTCGAATCGAAGAACGGCAGGTGCGCGAGGATCCGAGAGACAATCGCGATCCCCCGAGGCCGAAACGCTCGGATCAACCCTTTCTACCGCGGCTTCCGACCGCTATTTTATTAACCGCCACCTCAGCGATCCTACGCCCGTTCTACATACCTCGTCCTCTCGTTCTTCAACAATTTTTAACATTTGTTCTCATCATGGGGTTCTTTTTTTCCAATCTAGCACTGGTTTATACAGGGTGTACCAGGGAAAACGTTAGAGCCAAAGCGAGGTGATTCTAGAGGTGATTCTGAATAATAACTTCCTTTGGCAAAATTCAATGCGAGGCACAGTTTTTGAATTATCGACGAAAAACATTTGACCAATCAGAGCGCGCGTTAGGCCGCGCTGACCAATGGCCGAGCGCTACGAGCCGAGCCTCATTCCTGTGGCTAAGCGCGGGCCCACGTTGAGCCACAGGAGTGGGGGTTTGGCGACGATTGGCATTGGCTCAGCGCGGGCCCTACGCGTGCTCCCATTGGTCAGCATTTTTCGCTAATAATTCAAAAACCGTGCATCACTTTGCATTCTGGCAAAGGAAACTATCATTCAGAAACACTTCTCTTCGGTTTTAACATTTTTTCTAGAACACCTTGTGAATTTTAATTGGACTTAAATTATTTCTATTACAAAAGTAAGAAAGAATGAGACATGGTTCCCATTGCGATCGTTCGGTAGCCGAAGTCTTTGGCCCGGTGATTCGTTACATTGTTCCCGAACAGAGGAACATCGTTGGCCACGCGATTACCTCGACTGGACCGGGTTCAACCCGTTTTCCTGAGGCAGCCAATTTTAGAAGACAGTCGATGCCGGCCCGGCGAGCGAGTTGACGGCCCACTTTGCCCGGTGATAGCAGAGGACAGGTCGGTTCGCCGGGACTCGAAAGACGCAACCGTCGGCTATCGAGAAATTAGACCAGTCCTCGTCCCTTTGCTCATGGTAAGACGTAATGCTTCCAGCAGACCACTGGGACCTGGGAAACCGTGTCCGCCGGTCTCTACTAGATTTATTTCTTTAGATAGAAACTAGGAAAGGAAATGGAAGAATGTTCGTACTATAAGCTTTCATGCTTTGATGAATCATTCAATGAGACACTCGTAGTCAGTAAATAATTACAATAGTTGTGTTTTTCATTCAGCAATACGCTATTATTATTCCTGTTGCTATTGATATTATTAATATAATTTTTCTTAGTATTTTTGCTGTTGCTGTTGCTATTGTTGCTTTTATTATTGCTATTGCTATCATAATTATAGTTATTTTGAATGCTATTGCTGTTCCTATTGCTATTCTTATTGTGATTGCTGTTGCTATTGTCGTTATTATTATTGTGAATATTTTATGCTATTGCTATCATTATTATAATTATTTGTGATTGCTATAGCTGTTCTTATTCTTACTGCTGTTGCTATTATTATTGTTGTTACTATTGCAATTGCTATTCTTATTGTGGTCGCTGTTGCTATTGTCGTTATTATTATTGTGAATATTTTATGCTATTGCTATGAGTATTATAATTATTTGAGATTGCTATTGCTGTTCTTTTTGTTATTGTAATTTTTATTATTATTGCTATTCTTATTGTGATTGCTGTTGCTATTGTCGTTATTATTATCGTGAATATTTTATTCTATCATTTTTATATTTATCATGATTGCTATTGCTGTTCTCATTGTTACTGCCATTGCTATTATTGTTGCTATTATTATTAAAATAATATATTGAAAAAATATAAATTTAACTTAAAACTGAAGTATTTCGATTATTTTGCCTGAACGTTCCTGAGATCATTATCATCGTTATCAAGCCTGATGACGTCGTTTGGTCGAACGTTGACAGGAATATCTGTATCATTAATATTCATACATATTCACGCCCGCGAAAAGGCCTTATACTTGGTTGCTACATGGGACCGCGGTTAATCAGCATAAACTAAGCGTTTTAACGACGGACGCGGCAGGAGGAGTCATCCTCCCGGATCCGTGGTGTTTTATCTCTACCCCATAAAGGACGTAAATGAGAGCCGAGCGTGGCACTAAATTACGACTTAATTCCGAGAGGCCCGGCGGAGACGTCGCCCTTAGAGGGCCGAGCGGGCCCAGCGTTATCGCTACATTGACGCGCTAAGTGTTCGGCTCTCGCGCTGTTTTATCGCCGAGGTTAAAAACCATCGGACACAGCGGCGGCATGCCTCAATCAGAGCCAGGCACGCGGCAACGGCGTCGACACCGTATCTGCTTTCAGAAAATCGAGAAGGGATCTCAAATCGTTTTAAGTCAAGAGAAACGGTACACTGCTTTTTCGTATTTGTGGAGTAAAAATTTGGGAGTTAGGAATTATGAAGTAGAAATTAGGACTGACGAATTAGGAATTATTTCAAGAACTTTTCAAGGTCGTTTGAATAATGAGAGACCAGTCATTCCCACAAAACCGCATATGGCACGAGATGTCAGACAGCCAAATGTTGGATCAAAGGACGAGAATAAGAAAAAAGAAAAAAAAATGGACGGCGAGTAGTTTCGTGGTGCCGGAAAGAAGATCCCCCGCTGAGAATCGCGTTCAAAGAGACCGACTACAGTCGTGGCCTCGCTGGCCCTCTTTTGCCAGGCCAGCTGACCATAAATCTCTGGGACTAGACAAAAGCACGAAAAAAATGGGGGGCATCAATTAAACCCGGGCCCGGTACTGATGACGCTTAAAAATTCGCCGATGAGGGGGCGTGTACACCTCCGGCCACTCGAATCGCTACAGAAGAGCACGTGTCTTCAACATGCTCCATGGGCCCCAGGATATATCAATTTAATTGCCGTGTACGATTTCAATAATGGCGGATTTAAGTCATTTTTAATAACGTCTGCCTTTCTCTTTATTATTCAAGATGCTATTTATATAAAATATTAATTATTAAAAATTACCATTATTTAATTATTTAAAAAAAAAAACAGTAAATCTGGAGTATAAAGTAAAGAAACGAAATATAGCGTACACTATTATAGTATATAATTTCTTCGAAGCGCGCACGTTTTATCGGTTATGGAAAAATGATTTTCGCGGTTGCTGCGAGGAAATCACGCGCCGCCATAAATTCCGGGTTAAAACGGAATCGTTCCGGCACGTTTTAGTTCCTCCTTTGTCTCTGTCGGATGTTTACGCCGCGGAGGCCTGAGTGAAATAAGATTGGGCTTACGGGGTGACATGTTTTCCCAATTCGCACGCCCGTAACGCCTAGTGGATTTTCCTGTCGTCCCGCTGCCGAACTTCTGACGCCCACCCATCGCTCCCGCACCCTGTCTACAATTTTTCCTTCCCCGCCAACCCCCATCAATCTCCTAAATAAAATCCATGACGATTCTACAACTATT
>NW_017133275.1:0-459 GCF_001652005.2 Ceratina calcarata | reverse complement strand
TCCGATTCGTTGATGCTAACCAAGGTGGCTTGCGAAAATTCCGAATGCTCATCCATGTAGTATTTGGATTCGCAACACAACGGCAAACATGGAAGAAATTTGGTTTTACCTGATTCCCATGATTTACGATATGTTTCAGAATAGATTGGGGCATCCAATTTTTCTTCGCATTTTATCTTTTCCACGGCTTCACTCACTTCACGGTTAATAGCGGCCAAATGAATATCCGGATATTTAGGTTTTCCAAGCAGTTGATTTGGGAATAAAACAGCTAACAAAGCAAACGCAAAGTTATCCAACTTTTTGGCGCAAGAGAATTGCGCAACATAGTTGATTATTCCGTTGTATCGCGAATTCTGTTCGAACCTTGTGGAAAGATGGAATACTTTATCTGCGAATCTTTCGGCTATATCGAACGAAGAGCATTTAGCATGAGACGATTCTTGAATAGATTGCAAT
>NW_017133274.1:0-459 GCF_001652005.2 Ceratina calcarata | reverse complement strand
ATGGTCGCGTCGTCCCCACTTTCCGGCCGCGGGATAAAATATCCGAGCCCTGCACATACCTCAATTGTTTTTGGTGTAGGCAGGAGGTTCAACTCCTTGCCACAGCAGCGCCGTTGTAGCGCTGACGGAGCGCGAGCGTTCTAGTCTTGCCGGATTCACTCGGCAAGGAGCACATGGTGGAGAGTCATAACCATTTTTTTACTCTCCGTGTTTGGAAAGAGCCTTTAGGATATACCTCCAAAGGCGCACGCACATGAAAACTCTAAGGTAAAGGCTAGTGATGGGCACCATCGACTAAAAACTATCGATGTAGTCGATAGTAGCGAACGATACTTTTAGTCGGCTAAATCTCAGAAATTATCGACTACATCGAACCAACTTCAGATGACTAAATTAGCGGTAGTTCGATGATCCAAGTTCAGACGACTAATATAGTATGTTGCTCGATAATCATCGATA
>NW_017133273.1:0-459 GCF_001652005.2 Ceratina calcarata | reverse complement strand
CCTGCATAACCAGAAGCGTAGTGTGCCCCTGGCTGGATCTCGGTAATGGCGCGACCAAGTCGATACTGACTGTTTGCCAGGGCTCCTCGGCTACGTGGGTGTGTAGCTTACCAGCCGTTTTCTGTTGTGATGCCTTGTAAGCCTGGCACACGGGGCAGGCTCGGACATAGTCTGCGGTTTGGCGGAACATTCCAGGCCAGTAATAGTGTTGGGCTAATCGGGCGATTGTGCGTGCGATTCCCCCATAGCCCGCCGTTGGGCTGTCGTGGTTCTCGTGCCAAATTCGGGCTCGATCCTCGGTAGGTACGCATAATTTCCAGTCCTCTTCTTCGCTGGTGTCGTTGTAACCGAGGCGGCTGCTAATGTGTCGATACAGACGACCGTTCCGAATGCAGTACTCGGGCTGCGAGTCGGGATTGGCTACGACCAGTTTCTTGGTTTCGTTGTACCATCGGCACG
>NW_017133272.1:0-459 GCF_001652005.2 Ceratina calcarata | reverse complement strand
ATAGAAATTGAATGAGATATTTAATAATAAATTCTATATTCCTTATTTCATATCTCATAGACTGATGATTAATCTTGAATTAATTATTCACTTAGTTGTTGTACGATGAGAATAATTATAGCGGTCGTCTACCTATTACGAGCGATAAACTTGTACTCAAATCTTTTTTTTTTATCAACCATAACCGAGTAATCCATGAACCGATAACAGAATGACGTAAGAGTGCTGTGTTTGCATAAATACATACAAGAATACTGAGAAAGAGACATCGATTTAATGTACATAATATGTAATTTGAAACCAGTGGGACAGTGAATAAAATAAGAAACCAGATAACCCTGGGTCATTATTTTCATTTAGCCATCTTTTAATTATTCCATCCATAAAAAATTCTTTTGACTGACGTCACTTCTATTATCACTGATTATGTATTACTATAAATAACTCAAAAACATTGTT
>NW_017133270.1:0-459 GCF_001652005.2 Ceratina calcarata | reverse complement strand
ATGATCTAACAAATATTTATATAGATACATCTTTTCAACTGATACCATAAATGTTTTATTTTGCATAAAGATCCGCAGTCTAATTATAATAAATAAAGTAAATCTTATTCGCATACTTTTAAATTAGTTAAATTCGTCTGAATCGTGTTGGCGTCCTTCACCCTCGATGGATCTATCTCGCATGGCTTCTTTTCGGAGAAAACTTGTTCCATAGCGGGTCGAAGCGTGCTGTGCAAGTAGTGAAGACCCGCCAGTCTCATACCCTCGTCCATCATTTTGCTCACTAACGTGTTACCACGAAAAATTGTCGTCGGGTCGCTGCAAATAATGAAAGCATCGATTATTAGTAGACAATGAATTTTATGTATATTATGTAATTTTATGAGTATGTACAAATCGTGAAAAATATATAAATAGTGAACAACAATGCATAAAATGATGTTTAAAGAATTAAAGGAC
>NW_017133269.1:0-459 GCF_001652005.2 Ceratina calcarata | reverse complement strand
TTTTTTTCGCCGGGCGATACCGCGAAGCTTCGACTCGGCTTTTGTTGTCTGGAAATGGAACAACGGTTGCGCAAAGAGAAAGGCGCCGGCACACACGATGCCTCCTTGAATAAAGGAAAAGAAACTCTGTCTAATCTTTTATACAGGTTCTCCTGGTCGGTTAACTGGCTTCAGAATTATTTTAACCGCGCTCGCGATTCGGAGCGAGTAACTGATATGTCAGACGGTAACGAGACGTCCGTGTGAAAATATACTCGAGTTTCGACTTCAGATTATGCTCCTCAGCATTAGCAAGTAGGCTGTACCATGCATTTCTAACAGAAATATTAAAAAATGAAAACATATACGAAATATCTGATTCAAATATTCGTATTATTCATAAGACATCTTTATAAGACTTAAACATTATTTTTCTTAATTTTAAATTTCCATTATTTATCGTAACAGTACTAAAATTAA
>NW_017133268.1:0-459 GCF_001652005.2 Ceratina calcarata | reverse complement strand
CGTGCTAAAAAGTATGGAAGGAAATATCCAATTAATTATTGACGATAGCGAAAAGTTTATTATACAGAAATTGTAGGCATTGATGTCCTCTACAAGAAAGATTCTATGTATTTTTCTTCTAACTTGAGTACTTTAACGAGTTAAGTTTGATTATTTGGCATTTTATTGGCATTGACAAAATTCGACTAACCCACTGTCGAAACATCGAACTTTTGACAAAAAATTTCTTTTTTCTTCAATAACTCCTAAACCGTTAGTTCTACGGGAAAATTGCATACAACCTTTCTTATAGAGCGTAATGAGATCTACAATCTCTGTATAAAATTTCTTCGCTAGCATTAATAGTTTACGAGTTATTGACGAAAAACGAAAGAACAGTTTTTTGCAAATTACTCGTTAACTATTGACGCTAGCAAGAAACTTTTATACAAAAATTGTAGATCTCGTCGTCCTCTACAA
>NW_017133267.1:0-459 GCF_001652005.2 Ceratina calcarata | reverse complement strand
TTTAATATAATGAAATTTAAGTGTCTAATTATGCACATTTATTTCTAAATCGGTTCGAAAGTATCTAGCAATTTGCTGAAGGCAGTTCTCATGAATCCTATTTTGGAATTTCAGTCAATTTGACGTGTCTTATGTTAAATCGTTTAATTTAATGAAGTATAAATATCACATCTATTTCCAAGTTGGTTTGAAGGTGTTAAGCAATTTGCTTAAGGCAGTTTCCATGCTGTTTGTAAATCCCGTGATTTGGGGAATGAATGGAATATAATTCTTCTATTAAATTATTTAACCGAGTCGAACGTATTCCTGACTGTTCATTCAGTTATCGACGTGAAGCACGATACCAATCTTCGAATTCTATTAATAGCCTTTGAGTATAATTGGAAACTAGGACGACGTTTCATGTCACTTCAGTCCCTTTTATTTCTCAGTTAAACAAATATACAATTTTTTAATCAT
>NW_017133266.1:0-459 GCF_001652005.2 Ceratina calcarata | reverse complement strand
CAGGAACCTCCCATTAAAATTCCTTACACTAGTTTTGGGACACCCTGTATATAGTGTGTAGTGGTAGACAGTCTTCAATATTTACGACGTCTTCGTCGGACTCTTCAACGAGAATTTCGGTACATGTATCTATTCTTTTTGTAGACGAAATAATTAATATGCTTGTCGTGTCAAGCGATATGCAGTTGCCGTCAGCGGACGATTTTACTTCATTTACTGTGAAAGTACAGAATTCAAGTTACTACTACTCCTCTACCATACGTGTGAACCGTGATTTGAAATTGCCACTGTTTGGTCACGTGATGGTCCTGAAGGCGGAGCTTGGCTACTTCTTTGACTCTTTGACTATATGTATACATATAGTCAAAGAGCTACCTGATATTGGCGACGATTTTCCTACATAGAGACAGAGAGGAAATGAGAGTGCTCACGGCCCAGGTTTCGGTGTCCCCAATTCGA
>NW_017133265.1:5939-7518 GCF_001652005.2 Ceratina calcarata | reverse complement strand
ACGGAAACGCAGCGCATCGCATCGCATCGCACGCTCTGTGAGGATCGACCATTAACGAGGATAGCTTCCATTTGTATCGTCCATGTGTTACAATCATTGTGCATACGTGTGAGCATTCGGCATGTGAAGATTCGGCATAATGTACGCACAGGTAAACGAGTTCAGTGAGCGATAGATAGAGCGTGGTCGTTGAAAGTCACGGCGAGAGATAGCGAGCGAGAGAGCAATTAGATTAAACCCTTTATAACGACAGCCTTAATCTTAAATTTAGTGTACTAGTTATTGTAAATAAATTCATATTATTAACGCCCATTTACAATAGTTTAACAATTGGGAAGTGGGATCGTGCGCATAAATAGTACGGGATCGTGCGCAAAAATAGTACGGGATTGTACGCGAAATTAGTACGGGATCGTACGAGAAAATAGTACAAAGATTGTATTCGAAGATAATACGGGGCTAGTATTCAAATAACTACGTTCAAAGGGCTGAGATTAATGAGAGGTGCTCGACATAACAATAGTTGAATTCGAAGCGTGGTGGAACCTTCGAGAGTTGAATTCGAAGCGTGGTGGATAATAAATAATTGAGAGCGAGATTGAGTTAAGTTATTTCCTATCAACCGCCTCAGATATATTATTTATAAATAGAGGAGATTTAAATCCCTTAAACCCCATACTCTGACCGACTATTCATAATGTCAAATAATCGGTCGAATATGCGTAGGAATTCGGTTGTAGTCTCGCTACCAGCAAATCTTGCATCTCCGGCTAATCTTAAATAATCGATGGCGTCCGCGACACCACTACTTATAACTTGAGCAGCTAGTCTAACATTCATCTTTTTGTTTTTAAAATTGATGTGAGCCGAGGTGATCCTATTCGCTAATTTTAAATCTTCCATTTCCTGTACTTCATGCAATTTTTTAATGTATTGGTAGGATATTCTACCCGTAGGGGATACAATATTTTCTTCTGCAATGGCATTACGACATAGTTTTAACATATGGCACGGATCTAAAATACAATGAACCATAGAATTTGTTGTGGGATGTTTGAAAGATGTCACCATATTTTCACTATACAGGGTGTCCCAGAACTAGTGTTAGACCTTGAAATGGGGAGGAGCCATGGTGATTTTAAACAACTTTTTCCTTTGCAACAAAGTTGTCCGAGGCGTGGTAGTCGAGTTATTAACAAAAACTCTCGACGAATCAGAGCGCGAGTATACAAGGCGGGCAGGAACGAGGTAACCGCCTCGTGCGTTGTCGCGGCCGTACGTCGCGCTCGTGACGGGAGCATAGGATGAAAGAAATGTTACATGCAAAAATGAACTAACAAATTGATTAAATGTGAAAGGAAATAAAGAGATTAGTCGTTAATTACGTTCACTGAACGAATGTAACATACTGAATAAAATAACTAAGAAATTTACAAATTACAGAGTACGTAAAATTATGAAAAATGCGAAAAAAATCAGAGTTGAACTTACTTCTTCGTTGGTCAGTGCACCTGCTCGTAGAAGAACGTCAATGGGTCAATGGGTCGACCTTTGGCACTCGAAGATAGAACACATGGCT
>NW_017133265.1:0-5424 GCF_001652005.2 Ceratina calcarata | reverse complement strand
GTATAGGAGGGGTTCTGTTACAAGAGGGTTCTGATGGTATGTTACGTCCTGTATTACGGGTCCTTGCCTTTATTTAGAGTGCTTAAGCACACCTTGACCTCACTATGTTAAGGGAATCGGTACTGAATATAAAGGATTGACACGAGATTTCTATAACAATTTATACACTTTAATATTTAATACTCGGTTACATACCATTTGCTGCTTAGCTCAGCCTAATCAGCGGTTCGTGTGTCAATGGCCTTTATGCTGACACTAGTCACTTCACGTTACAAAGTATTTATTTCTATATTTATCTTCTCGAGTTCCCAGCAGTTTCTAGGCAATGCGTTCATCCCTCGGGTAAACCGTTTAAGAATCTTTTGATTCAGGGAATCACCTGAACGATGCTTTGAAACCGATGGGGACTCGGACAGAGTCGCGGGTTAAGAGTCGAAAATCAAAACTGACGTACAGACCCCGATGGCCAGGCTTTATAGCCGAAAAGCTAAAAAGCAGCCTATTTTCCTTTAATGATTTCGACATGTACTGGTCTTCGTATGTATATCGAAATGCCTTAATTATGTCGAAACGCTTAGTCGTCATTTCGACATGCTCTTCATTTCGAGCGCATCTCAGACCGATGACCTAAAGTGTCGAAATGATTAGTAGCCACATTTCAATACTTGCTGACTTGCGCGGATTACGAAAGCGACAAATGACAAGGAATCTAGCCCTTTCACAGTGCTATAACAGGTAAACTTCACCCAATTTTGTATTTCAGTCGTAAGACAACTAAAGAGGAATCAGTCTATCACTCGTATGAGTTAGAAACGCTAGCAATTGTTGCAACGTTAGAGAGATTTCGAGTGTATTTAATCGGTATATCTATTAAGATAAAAACGGACTGTAATAGTCTGAAATTATTAACTACAAAGAGGGACCTTAATCCTAGAATCGGACGATGGTTCGTCAAGTTGAGTGAGTACGATTATATCATAGAATATCATAAAGGCACGGAAAATGTGCTTGCTCATGTTCTTAGTCGTAATCCCGTCAAAGACGCGACAGAGACCTCATTGGTTGGATTACCTGTATTAGGAATAACGCTAAATACAGATTGGGTTGCATCAATGCAGCGAGCAGATGCAGAGATAATAAGTATACGCGACAAACTAGAAGAGGGCGATCAAGCGACGCATGAAAAATTCACTATACGCGATGGTAGAGTTTATCGAGTCACCAAAGGGAGGTGGAGTTTGTATGTGTCGAATGAATTGTGTTTGATGGGAATAGACCCAGGTAAAAAACCATCGGTCCCAGTCGTTTGGGTAATAGGGGTTAGAGAAAAAATGTGTTTGTAACAAGGGTTAAAACGGTCGGAAAGTCCTTGGGCTTGGGCCCAAGAACATTGTTACGTCGCAAATAAGCTGTTCGTTTGACTTGCGTATTTCAATTTTTAATTAATAATAGGAAAGGGAATACTTGGGAGGATGGGTTTACGGGGAGGTAAAAAATAGTAAATAAAAATTGTGACGCGCGTAACCCGAGTCGGCGAGTTAGGTGCGTCCCCGAGAGGTTACGCGGTCCTATCGTTTCGCGCTTAAGTCTAGAGGCGGGTAAATGAAGTGGTAAACGGAAATCTGGTAAAATATAATTTATTCAACTAATACTTAAATCTAAAGATACAGGCGCTACTCCTGGGGGCGCTGCTTCGGGCGCGGTTCCCGGGGTATCGGTGATGGCTGTCCGTCGTGAACTATGAAGAGAGGTACGCGTGTTAGGCTAACGAATCGCCGCGATATACGTATGACGTTTCAAGAGAAACTTAATGCTAAACACATATGATATGGCGGACGCAGACGGAATACGGTTTATTCGTTATACTAGATTAAAGCTACGGATATGTTACTAAGACTACGGTTACTATCTTAGGCGAAGTATACTAGAACGCGGTTATCTCGAACGAGCGGAGCAAGTCTCTCGGCGTGCCTCTCAACGGGGAGGTTCNACAAGTGCAGGTCAGGACCATTCCTTCTGGAATTGTGTCTCCTGGTTGTTCCTGGTTGAACACGCGCACAAGCGCCAAGTGTTCAATATGCTATAAACATACACGGCCGTGTATGATACGGATCCTGAACCCCTCACTGTCTAATCAACAGTGAACTGTATAATATGAGTCCATGGCTCTTGAATACGGGTCCTTGAACCCCTCATTGTCTGATCAACAGTGAAATGACTAATCTGGGTCCATGACCCTTGATTGTTTAATTAACAATTATAAACATCCGGCCGTCTTACCAAACGGAGCGATGTGTGAAAATATTGTTTAATAAAATTAACAATTACAAATTGGGTTCGTCCCTTTCAACATCCGGCCGTCTTGCCAGGGCCTCAAGACGGAGCGATGTGTGAAAGAGTTGTTTCGTAAATACGCGCAAAAGTGCCAGAAACTCACATGCATCATATATTTTACATATCTCCAGACATAAACTGGACATTGCTCATACCTGATAAATGAACGTACAATTCATAATAGTACTTTAAAGTTACCACCACCACGTCGTACCCACTTAGAGGCTGGGAGGTCCGACCCTTACAGTGGACAACGGGGGAAGCAGGGCATTGATAGTATAACAACGTGCGCGGTCCGAGGAACAATGTTTCGAAGTCAAGCGTTTGAGATATTTCTTGAATTTGTAATGTAAAAAGTAGTTTTCGAGTCAGCTGTGAGTGTACGTTCATGATCATCAATGGCAGATCATCATTAAGGTTTGCATGTAAATTTATACATGGACATTCAGAACGTCTGTTGTTCGATTTATTGGGAAGACAGAATCCCTGATCGCAGACGCGATCCGATTATTGGGAAGACAGAATCCCTGATCGCGGATGCGGTCCGATTTATGGGACGACAGAGTCCCGTGTATTGCTTGGAACCAGGTTCCGTCGGAGTTTCCCGTGCAGGGAAACGTCCGGACGTTCAGAACGTCTGTTTGGTTAGACAGAATCCCTGATCGCCGATGCGATCCGATTTATGGGAAGACATGGTTCCCTGATCGCGAGTGCGATCCGGTTTGTGGGACGACAAAGTTCCCTGATCGCGGATGCGATCCGGTGTGTGGGAAGACAGAGTTCCCCTGTGGTGGATGCAGCGTAAGAATGTTTCGCGATCACAACACTTTAACGGTAATTCGATATGCTAATATAGAGTTAAACGACACTACTGTTATCACGCACCGCGTTATTCTTAATTCAAATTACGTTGGAGCTCCGAGGAGCGAGATGCTGCCCCAAGCGCTCTTAATCTCGAACTATATCCGATTCCTCTCGATTCCTCGTGACAACTCACCAAAAGCTATGTATCGATAGGCTGAGAATACCCGTACGAGAGGGGATAATGTTTAAACAAAATACTCGCCATGAGAGGCGAAGGCAAACTCTCGAGTGGTTTACGACTTGCACGTGTTCATGCTAGGACCGATACGGAAAAACATTAAGAGACAAAGACCCTGCCTAGATCTCGTATTTCGAGGCGTAGGGCTGTTCACGGTGGTCTACGGACCGAACCACTTGAAACGAAAAAGAATTCTCGGGTCGCGGTCAAATTGTTTATTCCGCTGTTAAACATACTCCCCCCGTTGGGGGAGGCCTTAACATTCCTTATGACCGAGAAAAGCAGGTCGAACAATTTTATAAACCTTACTCCTCTGTAATTATCATTTGTTCTAAAAGTTAATTGCTTCAAATATTAAACACAGCTTTCTATTACACGTCTTAAACTGTTGGCAGACACCTTACAGCTCGTACAATCTTATTATTCGTTAATGTTGAAAAACAAGACTCGCAGAATTGTAATAACATTTTTATCTCTTCTTCAGAAGTAGTTTTGAACTCGAAGGCAACATAAATTATTACGAGTTAATCCTGCGGTTAGGGCCCAGGCGGTGACTAAGTGGGTTTCACTGGAGCACTTAAGTAATTTATGGGAACGGTAAAAGACGCGTAAACAACTCAAGGTGTTTAGCCTTCATAGTTGCAAGACGTGGACGATGAGGAAGGTTCTGTCTCCCATTTACCACAGGGTATTGGGTTACTGGGTCAAACCCAGTTGGAGATCGTAAGAAAGTTGACGCGCAGACAACCAGGGAGGTTCTGTCCCCTTTGCTACTTAGATAAATAGGTGTAGGTGTATACGGGTTACAAGCATTAATACATCTCGAGCGGCTGAGACNATTCAATGTTATTCCCTTTCCCATTGTACCTTTCCTTAGATTTTGATGTATTATCTTCAATTAAGTAATTCCAGCAAAAGGCTAAAATTACTACGCAACAAATTGCGTCATGAAATTGTATCCGAAACGCATAAAAGTTTGTGTCATGTTGGAGTTGATAAACCGTTGGCGGGAAACAAAGAAACATATTATTTTGAGAGGGAAACCTAGACGTATCGTTACAGATAGAGGCACAGCATTTACTTCTGTTAATTTCGAACAATTCTGTAAAGATTCGAATATTCAACACGTAAAGATTGCTACTGCGACACCCAGAGCGAATGGGCAAGTGGAACGTTTGAATAGATTTATTTTAACTTGTATAGCAACTACTTGCAATGAAGACGGAGACGATTGGGATACGCATCTACCCAAGGGGCAATGGTCTATTAATAACGTAGAGCATAGCATTACAAAACGAACACCATACGAAATAGTCTTTGGAAAGAAAGGTGTAGGGATTGATACCAGTCCATTAACGCATGAATTATTAACATTAAACGAAGAATTAGATGCCAATGGTGATAAAAGACCGTTATCCGAATTGCTAGACGAAAATCGTAAAAAGATGAAATTGCGTTACAATAAAAAACGTAAGGAAGCCCGAATATACAAAGTAGGCGAGCTAGTAATGGTCAAAAACGATACGGCTTCAACTGGTCAAAGCAGGAAACTAGAATCTAAATATAAGGGTCCGTACGAGATTTTGAAGGCGCTTGATAACGACAGATATCTTGTACAGGACATCGAAGACGAATAATAGAACGATAGATTGTACAAAGCAATTATTGCGGTCGATAGATTGAAAGCTGTTCTATAGGCGTGATTTACTACGTGGTTGTATATTTAGAGTGGTAAGCAATTATACAATTAGAAAAAATGGTGTAGGTGTTTAGATTTAAGAATTTACATTGTATTATGTGTGCATGTGAGAGTGTTAGCAGCTGAGTAGAAAATCGGCGAGGACGCCGCTGTATGTCAAGAAAGGCCGAAAGGCCGAACTGCGCGTGTGTGACGTGTGTGTGAGCATTCGGCATGTGAAAATTCGGCATAATGTACGCACAAGTAGACGAGTTCAGTGAGAGTAAGCGATAGATAGAGCGTGGTCGTTGAAAGCAGAGAGAAACTGAGAGTGCTCATGCCTTTGTTCTCTCGTGAGACCACTTCGAAA
>NW_017133264.1:0-459 GCF_001652005.2 Ceratina calcarata | reverse complement strand
TGACTGTATAGCGAATACATCCTTAAAAACTCACTGAACAAGTTTATATAGAATTGAGAAATTAAAACATAGAAGGATTGCATTTAATTTAATGAAGTTAAAATCTGTAAATGAATGATTTTGCAATTGTGAACGTGGACCGTTTAATTTTACTGATTCGCGGCCCGGTTTGAATTATCTAACGAATCCGACTGCTTTGATCTCGCAGATCTCCAAAGCCGAGAGAGCCTACATACCCTGTTCTGTGGATGCACAACCGCGATAGCTTTGTTTCCAAAGTTACCACGGAGTGGAACGATCGTTTAGGACGTTTGCTACCGTCCTTGTTAACGTCAAAGCTTGCGCACGTTCGCTCAGAATTTTTCAGTAAATGCAATCGCGACTGTCTGATGAAAATTCTAATCGTAAAGGCTGTGATCACTGCTCCAGCAGTTTTAATACAATTTATTTATTAAATAT
>NW_017133263.1:0-459 GCF_001652005.2 Ceratina calcarata | reverse complement strand
GCTCGACACGCAGGCTGCTGTTTACGTGTTTTACACCTCGCTACAGGTACATAAATTTGTATACCATTAACCCGGTTCTACTAGATCGTTCTTGTTGATTGTTAAATTGCAACATAACACTTTATTGAAAATTCATAATAGGCAGGTGACATGACACATTGAATTTTTTTAAGTAATCGGTAGTATTTTATTAAAAAAAATGGGGTTTGAAATATTTTATGAAGAGAATTGAGAATATGAAATCACTAGGTAGATGTAATTCAAGAGAAGTTACTTGGGAAATCCTTCTGTAATGACGCAGTTGAATTTTAATGATGAGAATTATTCAAGTTTCTGGTCCTATTTAAAGAGAAGTAACTGCATACTTCTTTAGATTAGTGGTGCGACGTGCGGACCCGAGCAATTTATCCACGTTTGCCATAATACCTGACACAGCTATTCATTCGCGGAAACAAATTT
>NW_017133262.1:0-459 GCF_001652005.2 Ceratina calcarata | reverse complement strand
GTTTATTATACAGTACATCTATAACGCGAAGGAAGAAGTTTGTAATGTTAAAAATATATCGCTAAAAAGTATTTCGAACGAACGTGTGTAAGGAAGTTTAAAACTTATTGATACAACCATTACATTTCCGTACGTAGCGAATATTTCCCCTTTTGTGCTGCGCGGCTGGTAAAAAACCAATTTGTAAAAAGTTTTCTTCGTACACGCGTTAAACTAGGTCATTCCTTTATGCGCCCACCCACCCATCTATCTATCTCTCATTTTTAACCCTGATTCCCATTCATACCGAAATTTCATTTACTCTACAAACGCTACGCGCGCTTTCGTATTACGTGCGGGGTATTACGGGCAAAAGCGCAATTATTACATTCTGCTCGATTATGCAAAAGACTAGATATTTGCCCGCCGCATTAGATAATTTCAGAAACATAGCTCGTACGAACACGGTCTATCACGATC
>NW_017133261.1:0-459 GCF_001652005.2 Ceratina calcarata | reverse complement strand
AACCAGCTATGAATCCGGTAAGTGATTATTCTATATATTATTGATCTAGTACCCTATCATTGCGGGATAATTCTAATCTAATTTGTTATTATGCTTGAATAATGTGCAGGAACGCCGTGATGCATGTATCGGTAGATGTAACTGTATTTCTGGTACACACCGCCGAGCAATACGACAACGTAGGCGAGAATAGCGCGGAGCAAATGACGAATTGTGGGATTGGGTGGAATCTTACGATCTGGAATATTTATTTGGTAAGTACTTATTTATCCAATGCTATGTTTCTTCGTAACGGCTATTATAATTAGTCTTGAAATCGTTTCAGGATACGTCATATATAGGGAAATGTCAATACAAGAATTGGCTGAATATATACAGTACTTAGAGGCTAATCATAGGCGCCGATTTTGGTGGCTGTGGTATGTGTATAGCTTTTTTTCATTCGTTTCTTATTAGTTT
>NW_017133260.1:0-459 GCF_001652005.2 Ceratina calcarata | reverse complement strand
TTTTTCCTTCAAATAATTTTGGCACTGTACCTTCTACACATGTTCCTTTCATTTTACTTTCCAACTTATCTAAAAGCTAAAGTAGTTGTGAGTAAGCAATAAGAAATTATTATTAATTGCGATACATTATTGAAATCGATGTTTACGACCGTTAATTCTTATTATTTAGCATGTATCGTTAATCGTAAATCATTACTATCGCTTACCACTCGTAAAAATTCTTGTACATCATGTTGCATGAAAGAATCCAACGTTTCCCAACCGAAACTTTTCGTTAATTTCTTTGTACCTACTGGCTTATCAGAAAATTGCAATTCGTGAAAAACCCTTTGTAAAGCCAGAGCGACGCTCTTGCTTGAATCGTCGCTTTCTGTTGGCATTTTATAAACTGCTTTACGTAACTAGAAAATAAATTTTGTAAATATTTGAAGTTCTCCATCCACGAGGAATCGTTCATTA
>NW_017133259.1:0-459 GCF_001652005.2 Ceratina calcarata | reverse complement strand
TATTCGCCGTATATATTATTAGGTCGTCTGCAAATGCGATAGCATATAAGTTGTTCTTGCTGTTCATATTGAACATATTCAGAATGTCAGAATTATATATGTTGAATAGTGTTGGTGAATTAACTGTGCCTTGCTGTAATCCTCTGTTAATAGAAAATGTTTCTCCTGAGATTCTTTTTCCAATTGCAACTTTAAATTTCCTGTTAATAACCATGTTATCAATTATTTTTATTAGATGTTGTGGAATGTGCTTCTTAATTAATTTATATGTCAATCCTTCCAGCCAAACCGAATCAAACGCCTTCCTAAGATCTATGAGGCAGGCCCCTATCAATTCCTTTTTGCTCTGGTGCCATAATATATCTGACATTAATTTATTAATTGCATGGATTGTGGAGTGTCCCTTTTTAACCCTTTCGCTACGGACACCGACTATAGTCGGCGGCCGCGCGACGTGCT
>NW_017133258.1:0-459 GCF_001652005.2 Ceratina calcarata | reverse complement strand
TTATTAAACATCTCACACAATACATACAACGAGATTGCAAAGCATGCTTTGATTTTGAACTCATTTAATTTATCAAAATTCGCAATCGGACAACCGGTACTGATAAGAATCGCCCAATTTTTATCATAATTTTCTGTCCAAGATTTGTCGAGATAGCTGGTACCTCGGATCGTAAAAAACTGTTTTACGTGTTACACGCGTGGGCCGGAAACAGAATTCTCGCTGGAAGCTCTCTCTTCTCTTTTTTTTTATTTACCCATGCGGCCACGCTGACTTTTTACGAGGCCCACAACGCGAAGAATGGTTTCCGCTGCGATAAAATTCGCGTGTCTGACTTGTCCGTCTTTGTTCACCTACGATTTTACACATGAGCCGCGTGCTGATTACTTTTTGAATTCCTCTTGCGCGAAGCGCACTCGCTAATTTGATTTTTGGGGCAGTTAGTCTCATTCAAAGACT
>NW_017133257.1:0-459 GCF_001652005.2 Ceratina calcarata | reverse complement strand
AAAGCAAGGAGATCAGTCTCCCGTCTTTACCGAACCGGAATATATAACGTCCTCCTCCCAGATGGATGCGGTAACGCCGGGTCGTCCTCGGGATATGGCCCGGAATGCTGACTGACCCATCCACTGGCAGCGGGAATATCAGCGGGTCCGCGTTGCTGCTGTTTCCTCCGGTGTTCTTGGGAATTTTCGGGATCCGATAGCCTGGAGCGAGTTTGGGTGTGCTCTCTTTTTGTGGTACCTCGATTGGAGGCACCTGGTCACTTTCCGGGGATTGTTCCATTTTCTCCGTTGTCGCTATCGTGGTGCTCGCCAAATCGAGTACCTTCGCGAACTGGTTGTGGAACTCACTATGTTCGTCGCCCGACATCCCGAATGACTCTAGGCAGTGTAATGAGGGACCTGCTCTAATTCGGCAGAAGTCCGAAGATTCTCGAACCCCCTTCCGCTCTAGGTGCAAAG
>NW_017133256.1:0-459 GCF_001652005.2 Ceratina calcarata | reverse complement strand
TTACCTGGGTCTATTCCCATCAAACACCTATTGTCCACATTCTCAATATTAGTTATTCCAATAATTTTCAATTTTGGCTTATTAACTTCTTCTTTTTCAATTTTACAATAATATGATAGTTTACTAGACAAAATATCAATTTTTTACACTTTATTCATTAATACAATTGATAGTTAATTTATCTTTACTGTTGACAACAAGTTTATTTGTTTGAATAGTTTTGTTCTTGATCAAATAATGCGATACATGTTGTTTAATCTGATCAATAGTATCATCTTTTTTAATTTTTTAACTATGATTTTTGGTATGCGTATAGATTCTGGTTTGTTTTTTTATACTATTTCTGCATATGTATTCTTGGGGACATAAGGAAAATTGTTCTTTTCTTTTTGTGTAATATTTTCTTTAACAATAAATGTTTGTCTTGAAGTTCCATATTTAATTCTTTTAACAAAGTGT
>NW_017133255.1:0-459 GCF_001652005.2 Ceratina calcarata | reverse complement strand
GCCCGTGTTAGACAATTTGCATGCGTACCGTTTGTTCCGCGAGTTAGGGGTGTCGAAAGGATTTTAACGCGTTTGTAGCGGTGTTGGGACGTCGCGCTGTACTATCCTTTCTATGTCTTTGTTTGGATCGCGTCATTCGTTCTTCGGTATTTGCAAGCATTCTGAATTTTCGCGGATTGGAATAAGCGGCGGGTTGTAGTATTGATCGTTGATCGTTTCTCGTTTTTGATTTCCCACGGAGGGTCCTTCCTTTTCGTGAGTCACGATACCTGTTGTATGGACTTGTTGTATCAACCGTATAGTCGTCGTGTGGATCTTATTGCCGTGTTTGGCCGCTAGGGTGCCTACGTCGGATACTACGTAACGCTGGGATTACGCGAGTCGGGTATGTCGCAGTGTTTGACAGGGTTATGATTGTACTATGTAATGAAGTTCTGATTTTTGTTAGGTCTAACTATT
>NW_017133254.1:10727-11572 GCF_001652005.2 Ceratina calcarata | reverse complement strand
ACATTTGCCCAAAAGCAGTCAAAATGACTTCCTTGGGCAATCTAGTGTTAAATTAAATGACATAACGATATCGTCGTCTATTGACCTGTTAACTTTTACTGACATTTACATTCCTATTTGACATTTGGACATAAATTTAGACTGGCGAGTAGACGTGACTTGTCAGACTGACGGTGATGGAAAGTGCTCAGGCTAAAAGTGGTCCCGGTAAATATGCAAAGCGTCACATCCGGGGAGGGTCGTTGAAAAATTAACAAACACGGAGAGGGGCTCTTAATGCCTCCTGCAGTATTCACCGGTCGGATCAAGCGAATCCCTTCCTCTTGGCCTTGTCTTTAGGCACTCTGCCTGCTAACACCATCAGACATCGTCGCACCCTCCGACCAGATCAACTTTTGACGGTCGGAGTTTCAAATAATAATTCTTACGACGGATAATCGAGACCCGTTTTTATTTCACGGATATATTCTTTCGCCACGGAATGACAGAAGTAATATTTTATAGTCGCTCGCGTAAATAGGAGAAAGAACGGCGCGGTCGGAGGGGTACCTGTTCACGGCGCGAGGAAACGAAATTGAAGGTGGCCTATAACTCACCGGCAACGCCTTTTACGGCGCTTCACGACGCGATGCAAAGTGCTTCTAAACGTGGCTACGGTACCTTCCTCTAGGTGATGAAAAATCTCGTGTCATCGATGATAGAGGTCTAGTGTTTCGCGATCGAAACGAGAACGGGAAATCGGAATTGTGTGGCGTTGAAAGAAGAATTTAAAGAGAGTGAAAAAGTCGAGCTTGGAGTGATCTATACGTATTTCACGTTCAAGTGTTTCGTAGTTGGAAATCTTT
>NW_017133254.1:7502-10041 GCF_001652005.2 Ceratina calcarata | reverse complement strand
ATGCAGTATACAATGTGAAATTATATTATTTTATTTTTTATATATTAAGAGATTCAGAACTCATCAAATATTTTCACACGGGGTAGATTGTATAACACATGTCAAGAGTGATGGTTTTTGCCACCACAGATTACTCTACATTTTAGTTTATTTCCCAGTGGTATCATTCTTTTGGATACCTCCATATATCCTTGTGTACTTCTAGTAGCTTTACGAATGTAGAGAACCCAATTTACTTTGTTAATTTACTTTACTTACTGTTTCCTAGCATTTGTCTTATTCCAAAGTAAAAAAATGTAATCTTTATTATAATTATACACGTTTATTAATATCATTATATGTACCTTTCGGTTTATAGATATGTAAACATTATTTGATAACCGTTTCATTATAATTTCAACATCTGCACTCTCGACTTGGTTAAAGACACTTGAAATTCTTGTCTTCGCCCCACAAGAAAATCACTTTCTTCCTCTCGTTCTCGCTCTGCACGAGCAGCAGAGATGAAACCAAGAGAGAACGAGTCCCTCAGCCACTCTTATCCCAGCTAACGCGAGCTCTCGGCATAAATCAGCGGAACGATGACGCGTCCATTACACGACCGCTTCAACGTTTCCCGGTCGCCAATTCATTTCGAAGCGGCCGCGACCGGGCCCAGCCGGGCACGAATATCAAAATCGATACATACCCGCTCGGCGCAGCACCGCGAAAAGCACGCGAATTCCCGGAAGTAATGAGAAAACTGCAGCGGACTCGTGCATTCGCATTTCGCACTCCCGTCTAACCTTTTCGCTAGGCTACGGCCTCCTAACTAGTGAAAGAACATTGTTCTCGTGCTCGGCGCCTTGTCGAAACAGCGACGCAGATGTATGCCTGCGCATTCTACAGGGGAGACTATAGGACAGTTGCAAACGACGGAAGGGATGTTTGCCAGCCAAAAAAGGGAATACGGGTATTCCACGTGTCACGTCACGAGCCACGTTACAAAATAGCATCCTAAAAGTTGCAAAAACACATTTCACGCATTAATAATTGACACTGTATGTCCATATGTAATAATTTATATGTAAAGAAGCTTGAAAGATGAAATCATTATTTCGTGAACGTGTATAGTATTTCACATTTCAGTTGAAACACAGCGGGAACATTATCTCGTATAAGTTTTATAAATGTTTTCACCGGGCCGGCACCAAGTGAGCGTAAACGTTAGGCAAATATTGCCCTGGGGTTCCTCTATTACACGTCGAGAACCTTTGTACCTTTACTATTTTCTCATCAAACTCCCCCAATATTCTCCGCTCGCCTAAAAGCCATTCCGTCTCCGTTCACGACCGACGGAATTCCAGCTGCTCTGTTATTTCGCGCGAGTAAAGGTCTGGGCACAGGGTCAAAGGACACTGCCTGAAACGCGCTGGAAGAGGGACCGAGTAATTCCGCCGGCTACTCATCGGTTCTGTCCGCGATCACCGTTTTTTCCTTCGCCTTTCGGGCTGTTCTTTTTTCAACGAGTTTAACCTTTTCTCCAGCGGCAGCCAGGCCAAAGGAAATTCCCTTATTCGTTTCATTACCTCGTATCGCGAATTCCACGGCGAAAATACTCCGGCGTGTAGCCATTCCCAGGGATGTCAATTACGAGGCTCTACCCTCGCTCTGATAGCTTGCAGCGTGAAAAGTAATATCCAGGACAATCTTGTCGTTCTCGTGCGCATTACCCCAGATCCTTCGACCTAAGTGTGTCGCCGGTAGTGTGCATGTATTTCTTCGCGGCCACTGTACTGATACGCTCGCATGCATAGCGGTTGAATCCACGGTTTGCGGCTGGATCGTTGACGCTTCGTGGAGAAAAGGGGAAAAGCGTGAACGCGGTTATCGAGCCACACTATGTAGAATCTGTTGCTTTCTTCTTCCCTTATCTCGCCACCTTTTATCGTCACGTGCCTCCCAAGAGCTTTGAAATGTTTAGAAAATTATAATACAAGGAAATCTTCTTGGCCATGTTTGCGTCAATCCAAGAATTTGATAATACTTTATGGGATATTTATAATATAGGCGAGCATATGTGTACGCAAGTGGGATCATGTTAGAATCATCCGTATCTACAGTTTGAAACTCGTCATTATCCCGTAATATTCTGTATTCTGTTACTAGGTATTACCATTACCGCTGACCCCACTATTGTTGAATTCTGCGCTCTTAATATGGTATTCTATGTGATACATTTCTAATGCGTGCATTGCAATTATTGCTTACTACTGTATCCCATTCGTTAAACTATCAGTACGTATTATTAAATATGTATACCTACAACCATTTCCCAGTGACTGATTCTCTCATAAGTTATTCCAAAATACTATTAAGTTAAAAAATAGGAAGATCAGTGATATCTTCTCAGGAAATTGTTTAAGGATGTATAGGCCATACAGTTAAACAAAGCTAGCATGTTGAATTTGTTATTATAGATTCCTATTACTATTAAAAAGCTACCTGCAAAATTTTAAATCAATTCACGGGTTTTTTGAAAAATTATAGTGACTTAAAA
>NW_017133254.1:712-6630 GCF_001652005.2 Ceratina calcarata | reverse complement strand
CATCCTTAATTCATGCGATTTACTATAATTGTCATTATTACTTTTTAAATGCAAAGAAATATTGAAAGAGACGCACGATTGCATCCGCGAACTATAATTTCTTACTTCTCTTATTACAAGCGGCTCGTCCAAGCGTTTTCAAACTTGTGTGGGCGCGGTGTCAGGCGCAGTCGAACGATTCCCATTAACGGGAGATTCACACAATGCCGACCGCGTCTCGCGAAAGATAAATGCTCAAACAGTATTTAGCCTCATTACCGGCAATTCGTTACCTCGCGTATTGCCGCTGAAGCGTATCGAATTTTCATGCCCGAGGTAACTATTTCGACTTCTTGCGGTGCGGCAAAAATTCCACCGTCTAACGAGCATACACGCAGCCGACTTTACTTCGTAGTTCGCCTGGCCAGCGATTTACCGGAATTCGAAGTAAATCCGGTTTGCGTGGGGAAATTTTCACTCGTTGAAGACTTTTAGGTATAACATTGTTTGACATTTATCAAAATATTTAGAAAAGTTGTTAATTAGAAGTCGGATATTTTATATCCAACATGTATTTGAATAGATAAATGAAATCAATAACGTGGTGAATAATATGATTTATTTCTTACGACACTTCTTATTGGTTCATTTCGTATATGAAGTAAAAATAGTTTCTGTAAAAAAAATGGAGACTCCGAACAATTTTCATGCAGTGAAATACCACATTCCGCAAGCTTATTGTCAAACCGGGACAGTAATTTCCACCCTAATCGATCATTCCAGCTCATTTCCTCGGAAGTTCGAAGTTCGATCCAGCTGACTCGCGGCTGCAAAATCGAGCGGCAGCCTTGGCAACAGTTAGTTCCCGTTAGCCGAGGCTAGACGCGTTAACGGACGAAGCCACGAAGTCACCCTCTCGGTACACGTGCAACGCATTTAGCCTCGGACCGCTCGATCCGAGATTATGATGTATAGTCTGCGCCATAATACCGGATTAAAATGTAACACGTTACCGTGAAAGCATATAACACGGGAATCTCGACCGCGTTAAACGCAGCTACCCGGCTATTAGAACTCGGTTGAACCATACGTAAATAACCGCCTTAACCCGTTATCGAAGCCAGCGGTAAGCGTAATTCTTAGTATTTACTCTAAAGATTTTTAACGCTTCAATAATTATGATCCCACCTCTAATCTTTATCAGCCTTCTCTCTCTACCATTTTTAACCACGAAGAAAGGTTTCGCCAACAGCCGCACTGTTTAAACTAGGAGAACATGCACTTCCGCAGGGGTACGTATGCAGAATTTATGCACAGAGAAGCGAGCTTACGAACGAGCTTGCAAGCTTTGACAATGCGATCGCAATTTAACTCGAGCAACGACTCGCAAAAACACATCTACCTAAACTCCCACTTGCTAAAAACGTAAAATTTCGCGTGACCCACTTCCTTCCGCGTGTCCCACCCACTCCGCCACGTGTGTGTCTCCTCTAATCTAATCTTCCCGACTGTTCCCCCCTTCCAATCGAATATCTCTCAGCAGTGCCCGCCTTGGCTGCGATTACTTCGTATTTTAAACTGGATCCCAGCCAGTAACCCAGAAACGCGGTTCCTTCCTCCTCGCTTGATATTAGCCGACACCGGCGTTGCCTTTGACGCAGCCCGCCAACTTTTTAGCGCGACCCACGAGAAAATCGACGACGAGAGACGTGTGTTCCGATCTCATCCATCGGCTTCTGGTCGCGGTTACACCCGTTCGCTGCCATGCCCTGCCGTTACATCGTCAAAGGGCTGCGGCCGTTGTAGTTAAAGTTCGCGTCGGTTTACGACAGGTCAGGCTTCTCTGTAGCTCCCCGTCGCGTGACGCCTATGAATATTTATCGAGACACAGGAGATTGTCCGTTCCTATGCGGTCGTCCGACGGTTCGATGAATTTGGTATTGTTGATCGATAGTGTTGGCCAGAGAACAAGGACTTCCAAATAAAACCGGCGAGGCGTGCCAAATTGTAGAGTGAATAAACGGAGGAGTGTTAATCGTTCAATAGAATACGTATTGAGTTTCGTAAGACTTTGAACCTTGGATTATTTGGGGCAACCTTCGACTGAGTAAACTATGTTTGATGTAGATTTTAGATAAGTTCCATCACTTTGTTCATATTTGAATTACATACATACTCTTCGTTAATAGTTTATTTCTTACATATGTACATTTGTCAGTTACTTTAATTAAACATTGATGGATGAATAATTTATCCAGGCACGTTGATTAATTATTATTATTCGATAATGGTTGCCGAGTATTAAACTAGATTTTTGAACTGTTAATGGAAGAGTTGGAAAGAATTCTGGTGTAGACACAAAGGGAATAGAAGAAAAGGACGTAGGGAGGCAGGGATGTGAATGCAGTTCCTGCAAAGTGAAAAATCGTCTACCTGGAAGTGTGGCAAAGTTTCTGATGGTCGTCGACAAAGGGGGCGGAAAAAAGTACGGAGAAGAATTGCGATGGCGGTGGCCTTGAATTTGCCTCATGCCCCGGAACAGTTCAATCGAACCGTGAAGGATCTACGTCATCAATCGTCGCGTCGTGGGTCAGATCGCTACGCCGTACGCTGGTTCCGAGTTTAGACTAATTGAGATGGTTTTGTCACTGTCCCGGCACTTCCGACGGATTTAATCGCTGGAACTACCGCTCTCTGCGATTCATTTGCTTTAATTGGTCCACTTCCGGCTGTTATTTTTCTTTATTAAAGTATAAATCTAAGCGTGTAATTCTCAGTGTATAACGAGTTGCTAACTCCCGTTACACACTCATACTTCTTTAGATTTTATACGTAACACGAAATACTATTAAAAAATGTAGTAAAAAATTCTATTAAGGATAATGTAAGATACCTTTTATAATTAAACACGATGGTTTCAATCTCCTGCTGCCATTAGGTTCTTGAATCTTGTGGATAAAGAAGATGACGTTCTTGCATCCTTTGACATAGAACTAACTTCTCATCGTTTTCCTTAATGCTTCATCAAGATCTCATCAAGAGCCTTCCGTTCTAAAAAGACGAGCTTTCATATCTTTAAACCTTTCATTAACCCAAAGACGTGTACAGAATTTTCCTACCAAATAAGGATCAACCTACTCTCAATATATATTAAAATACAAATGTCTGTTCATTTTTTAACCGAAAAGCTTATAATATGTCATAAGTATAAAATTATCTTGCTGATAAATACAATAAGCTTTTCTGTCAACTTAATCAAATTTATTATTAAAGATCAATCAAATTTATATGAAATTTTCTAGTATCGTATTGAATAATTATATTATTAACTTGAAATCGTCTATAAAATGATATCAAAATTGTATATAGGTATATTCTTTCTAAAAATGAAAAATGTATAAAAATATAGAAGAGTTCCTGTAGGATTAACGCGTTGGGTGGAAGCCTTTAAATTTTCGATGTCTCGAGTATCGACAATGTTTGATAGAGAGACGCCGAGTCCTCGGCCCCTCGCGGCTTCTATTCTATTAGAAGGTCGCCCCTTAATCCTACCCGCCACTCGGTCGAACTACATGGAGGTTGTATTAGCACGATCCAGGAGAAGGTTGTAGACCTTCACCGTGAAGGCGAAGGTGGGCGAGGAAAAAACCGTGGGACGGAGGCAACAGGACGTCGGTTAATGGACTTTCCACTTCACGAACCGTTCACTCGCAGCAGTTGCTGATTCAGCGGTAAAATTACGTCAGGATCTATCGACGCGCTACCAAGGCTGGGAGGGACACTCGCAGGTGTCGGAATTCAACCCCGTGTCTGATTCCTGCTTATTTACACTTGTTACCACCTAATAAAATCTCTGCTCTTCAAATTGTCTCTTAACCAGTTAACTGTCTCGATCATTTTGCAAAGTGCGCCTCAGTGTGTGTTGCGATAATCAAGCGATGACGGATATAGTCGTCAAACACAGAGTAAGTGGCGCTGTTGAAATATTGGGTCAAAAAGACGACTTTATTTTAGAAAATGAATGAATTTATTCACGGATATAGCCGTCATAACACAAAATTCTGCCATTCTTCCATGACGGATATAGTCGTCAAACACACTTAACTGGTTAAAATAACACACCGAGTACTGAATCATTACAAGCAATAATCCTTAATTCAATTTAGTGTATTAATTATTCTCGAGTTAACCTATTCATAGATATAGTCTGTTTGTGTANTGGGAGGGACACTCGCAGGTGTCGGAATTCAACCCCGTGTCTGATTCCTGCTTATTTACACTTGTTACCACCTAATAAAATCTCTGCTCTTCAAATTGTCTCTTAACCAGTTAACTGTCTCGATCATTTTGCAAAGTGCGCCTCAGTGTGTGTTGCGATAATCAAGCGATGACGGATATAGTCGTCAAACACAGAGTAAGTGGCGCTGTTGAAATATTGGGTCAAAAAGACGACTTTATTTTAGAAAATGAATGAATTTATTCACGGATATAGCCGTCATAACACAAAATTCTGCCATTCTTCCATGACGGATATAGTCGTCAAACACACTTAACTGGTTAAAATAACACACCGAGTACTGAATCATTACAAGCAATAATCCTTAATTCAATTTAGTGTATTAATTATTCTCGAGTTAACCTATTCATAGATATAGTCTGTTTGTGTATATATTTTTATTTTTTCTTGGCACAAGGCATAATAATATTTTAATAGTTAAATTATAACAGTAAGCTAACGAGTGGTTCGCGAAAATAATGGTAGGACATTTACCGATATTACGTTTCAGAAGAAAGAGGTCTACACATCTCTAACTTCTGTGCGCCAATTTATTCTTCCAAACGAGCCAATTGTTCCTCGATAAAACGTACACAATATCGAGACGAAGTATTCCCCGCAAACATCGGGGGTTCTGGTACGCTATGGTTTCTGCTCGATCGAGTGAGCACGGCCGATTAAGCTGGCTGATAAAAAGTAACGATGATTTCTCTGGCCAGTTTGAAAGGGGTAGTTTTTGCGCAGCGCGGAGAATTGCTCGTAGTCCCAGGGTATGGCACAAGGACAATTTAAAACCGGAGCCGAAGCGAGGGAGGGAATTTGCTACGGAATTTGATTTCACTGACACACGCCTTATTTCTACTGCCATCGTCATCATCTCTCCATCCTCCGCCGTCACGCGGTGCGTTATTTTCGCGAACAACAAACGTTGCTTCGGCAGCGAAGACGAATGCCTGGAAAATGGAGGAACGGCAAATGGAAGGAGCCAAAAACAACGAGCAACTAAATCTTCCGCACGATAGCCCAGACCGATCGATCGAACGATATATCTAGCTACTGGCTCGCTGCGAACGCGAGCCAGCAGACTAAATTTCTTTTCCGATACCGGATACGATGATCCCAATTAAAATCTAGCGACGAGCCATAAAAAAATAAAAGCTTCCTCGAAATGCACGATATTCACTTTTTTCGATCTTTATGACACCTTTCCTCTCAGTGCTTTCAATGTTCCGTTCAAATAAAAAACCACTATCAACAATGTTAAATGAAATTTTTGTGTATAATAATCTTAATATTCTCTTTAGTTGAATATTTAGTTTTCTACTTTTCATGTCTCTTTGAATCTGAACTTTATTCGAAGCTACCGCTATTTAAACATTAATTTGTTGATGGTAGCTAACAAGCTTCCGGGAAATATTCCACAAAGCATAACAGATGGAAATTGAGGAAACGGTTTGGATCAAACACAATTGTACAAACTTTCCGTGAAAATTAATCTAACGCTACATTAAGATAGAGCTGCTACTTTGACTGGAAGCAAAATAATTATCTAGACTCAGTTGGCTTCTTCTCCCCTGGTGTCTCTGTGATTGAATAATTCAAATCGCGTTGGAAAATTTCAAATACCTCTTCGATAACGTCGGATGAGTTAAAACTAATAAAA
>NW_017133254.1:0-454 GCF_001652005.2 Ceratina calcarata | reverse complement strand
ATAAAGTAATAATTTGTATTATTGTATTATAAAAAATGTAATTTGTATTATATAAAATAATAAAGTACCGGAGTGGTCCAAGTAGAGGAAGTCTTCTGATAAATTAAATGGTTCACCCGTTAGCATGTCCGGAGTGAAGAGCTCCATTTCGGACAGGGCCCAGATAATCGCGATATTAATGAACGTGTGGATGTCCGTATCGATTTGCGTGTGCATTAGCGTCAGAGTGACTTTCTCGCAGATCGCTTGAAGTACCACGGAACTGATCAGAACGTCCCGGTCAAGGTATTCGTGTGACAATTCCATAATCGAATTTGAGATGCGGTTCTTCGATTCCACTAACATCCGTCTCCCCCTGTCCGAGAATATGTGCTCGTCGTGCCATTTCTTGTAAGCGGCTCTCAGATCAAACTTTCCTGATTTAACCTTCCTTTAAGTACGTTATTTTTTTTTT
>NW_017133253.1:0-459 GCF_001652005.2 Ceratina calcarata | reverse complement strand
ATTCTATTTTTTACTTGCATGATCAATCGCTTAAAAAAAATATTCGTTACTGAGGAGAGAGATTGAGATCCGAAGAAGCTTTTGCGAGTGCCTGTAGGTTCTCACGTTTCTTCCATTTGTACATAAACACAGACCGTGAAAAGTAGGGTGGAAAAAGGAGACGCGCCGAGCGTGACAATGATATTTCGCCGGAATTTTTCGAGATAGATGAGACAACGTGAGCCGAGGCGGAGTTGATTTAGGAGAGATGAAAGGGTAAGAAATATATAGAAGATGAAAAGAGAGTCTCGCGACGCATCTGGAATACGCTTCGACCTCTTAATTTCATCACGTCCGAAACCTGAGCGAACGCAGTTCCACGATGCACTTCTATGTCGGCAGTTCGAATTTAAAATTAATTGAACACGCGATGAAATTACAAAATCAATTAGTATTTTATCATGTACGAGTAAATTAAAA
>NW_017133252.1:0-460 GCF_001652005.2 Ceratina calcarata | reverse complement strand
CGCATCACAAAATTCTCCCCGTTTCTCGCCCGTCCACGCTTGACAGCATCCAATTTTCTGCTGGGCATCGTGCGAACGGCGTCGGGATCATTCTCCGTTTCATCCCCGCCATCTACTCCCTTCAATCCTTTGTCCTGCTCCCCGGGACGTCGGCGGCAGCCGCGCGACGTGCCGATTCACGCTCGTCGAAAAAATTCCCGCAAAAACTTGGACCTATAGAATTTCCCATTCGAATGCAAACGCGATACCAGTTTCAATTCCTCCGATGAAAGAATAACCGTTTCGTTCACTCGATTCCTTTCGGCGCACCTGTCGTCTTAATCAGATTCCTCATTGATCGTAGCACGCGCGAATATGTACGCTCTGGAATCGTTCCGTTCGCATTTCCCTCAGGATACATCGTTCCGATCTATTTTTGTGTTCTCTCTGTGTCTGGTTTTTCACATCATTCTTGGAAGTT
>NW_017133251.1:0-460 GCF_001652005.2 Ceratina calcarata | reverse complement strand
GACGTCGTACTTGAACTTGTTCACAAACGAGCCCGTGTTTTCCAGCTTGAACATATCAGCCCCTTGAGCTTCACATTTAGCCTTGGCTTCGATACATTTGACACTCGTCTCGTAATGTTCGTACGACTGCTTAAAATTTTCATCAAAAGAAAAGAGCTCGCAGGAGTTATTTTCATACTTACGTAATGACAACATGTCTGGTGAGCATAAAATGAATTCATGCAACCAAATATTTCGATCGATTTCATCTATATGCGATAACTTTATAAACCGATCAAGATTGTCTATAAATATACGTGTGGTGGTTTTTGAATAGTCGCCTGAATCGTCGCCTGAATCGTCGCCTGAATCCAACTTCGGCGGTTGAAGAATTTTTGGATACATCCACCCGATCATTTCTATCAACTGTCGTCTTAGACGTTGTCTCTCATTAATATTATTATTATTCATCAGAAACTGC
>NW_017133250.1:0-461 GCF_001652005.2 Ceratina calcarata | reverse complement strand
TGTATTGTTCTATTTTGTATACTCTAATGTATAGCTAAATGAATCTCATGTGAGATTCCAAATGTTAATAAATAAAAAAAAAGTTCATTCGTGGCACACAGTCACGTTCCAGCATGAACACGAGTAACGTGATATGGATGCACATGGTTATTCTGCAGAATACGACTAATGGTTCCTCTGCTAACATTACNGATTGTCATGAAATGATACGAACGAACCTGTTTCAGCTGCCGTTTGCTCCACTCTTTGTATGACTCTTCGGTCAGGATGTCGACGATTTGGAAATCAATCGGCATAGAATCTACTAGTAGCATTGGCATTACCATCGCATGCTCCTAAAGCAAGCATCATATCAACATACTTCCGATTGGAATATCTTACCATAGCTTAGCGACGACTTAATCACACGAAGGAATGAGAAAAAGCGAACTATTACGCAGTCTATGACTCTTATTGTAAAC
>NW_017133249.1:0-460 GCF_001652005.2 Ceratina calcarata | reverse complement strand
TATTATTAAGATAATCAGGAGGCACATTAAAAGTGCAATTTACAATAAGGAGAATAGCTTAATTAATGGACCCTTCTTCCCCAGGGACCAATTCCATATGGCAGTAATGCAGTCAGGTCTAGTCCCTCCTGAAACATTTATGTACCTGGACGTTAACAATTATATAGTTAATAGCCTATCACAACCTATATTCTATCATTACACCAGAAATAATAATAATAAAAGAATTTTATACGATCCATGTAACATTGATTACATTAATCTAATATACGATATGAATATTAATAAGCGAGACAGAACGGCAATCGAAAATTTTAACTATTTTGCCGATATCTAGAGCGATAATACAAAATCATAATGACTGCAAGCGAAGTTATAATTGCTTAACAAAATTAAAGGTTAATTTGATAAGGAAAAATAGACACCCTGTAGGGGTTTTAAGATTGTTTTGATTATTATC
>NW_017133248.1:0-460 GCF_001652005.2 Ceratina calcarata | reverse complement strand
GAATAACCACAGGTGTCCGATCGAGTTTTGAATCGCACATTACACTACGTAGGATTGGCTTTCATATAACTCCTGCGTTTCACTTAACATTTTAAATATAATATTATTATTCATTAGAAACTGAACGGGTTTTAGTATTACTTAGGAAAAATCAATTCCGGTTAGATTCCACGTGGAACTCGATGTCAGTTTTCTGCAGTCGGTTCGCAATTATAATATCAATTTTTAGTAGAAACGAAAGAGACTTTAGTTTAATTTCTTGACGAAATCGATTCCTGTTAGATTCTATGTGGAAGTCGATGTCAATATTGTACAATCGGGTCTCAATTATAATATCAATTTTTAGACGGAAGAGACTTTAATTTCACGTCTTCACAAAATCGATTCCTGTTAGATTCCACGTAGAGCTCGATGTCAATATTTTACAATCGGTTCTCGATTATAATATCAATTTTTATTA
>NW_017133247.1:0-460 GCF_001652005.2 Ceratina calcarata | reverse complement strand
GAGAGAGAGAGAGAGAGAGAAAGCAGGATTGAAAAGAGTGCGAACGACTATTTCGACACGAGCATGCGGTGGGTTTTAGGATAAATGATCTATTGACAAATGTTGTATATTATTACGAATTATAATGACACTATTATATAATTAATTAATTAACTAATTAATTAATTATTATACCCTAATAACGTGAATTGAATTTAAAAGAGAAGTGGATGAACGACAGAAAAAAAGCGAGAGGAATGAAAGAATGCACGAGAACGCGAAGGAAAAAGTAATAGGAAGAATCTATGAAAATGAAACAAATTTTAATTGTTAGCGAAGCACCACACGGGGCCAGAGGATAACACAGCCCGCGGTTGCGGGAAGTATCTGATACGAGATACGGGTCAGATCGGAGTTAGCCCTCGCCTGTGTCACGAAACGAACGAGAAAGATACGTTAAAGAAATCGTATTAAAAAAAAA
>NW_017133246.1:0-460 GCF_001652005.2 Ceratina calcarata | reverse complement strand
ACCGTAAACGGCGCGGATCTATGTAGGTTGTACACCTGTTACTTCATCGAAAGCATTTAAAGAACAAACTTATTCGAAAATATTAGCGCAACTGTCAACTACGGTTATAAGTACACCTTTTTTTACTTATTGAATGCCGTGTTATTACATTGCCCGCAGCTGCGAGTGGAAATTTCGCTCACCGATGTTAACCAAGTACTTTACTTTTCTCGTACTCTTACTTGAAGCATGATAACGTTCTGAAACACGTCTTGCTCTCGTTTGATGATTTTAAGGGTAATTAAATTCTTTATTGTTAACTTTGTTTTGCAAATTATGTTCATCGAAATAGACGAGAGGATAAAATAATTTGCAGATGTATTAAAAGGAATAATTGGCGATGAACGAAATAATTAAACGAAAATACCAATTAATCGTATTTAACTCGTTAAATATTGAAGTTAGAAGAAAAATGCATAGA
>NW_017133245.1:0-460 GCF_001652005.2 Ceratina calcarata | reverse complement strand
ATGGATCGTCACTGTATAAAATGTCCCTTTGCTGCAACTATCGGTCCAAAAGTCGATCATTGTTGCACATTGGCCTTCTTCTACAGCCTTTATAGTTTCAGACATGATTTCTGCCTTCAATGCCTGTGCCTCTTGTATAATATGTCCGGAAACTGTTGTTACATGCGGCAGTATATCGGTCAGGCTAATATTTCTATGTTTCGATGTTAAATTGATGACTGCTTGCAGCAGTTCTGTGAATCCTGCACCATTTAACGCGTTGAACGACCTTAAATTCCTCGTGCAGTAATTTACGCAAGTCTTCCGCTGTGATAATTGGCGTATTGCTCCTTTTCATTTTCAATGTTTTCTACTAAGCGACGTCCCACTTGTACTTTTATATTTATAAATATTTTTACACACTTCGCATTGAACGAAATCTATAATTTTATCTATTGTAATATCTATAATGGTATTAAAT
>NW_017133244.1:0-460 GCF_001652005.2 Ceratina calcarata | reverse complement strand
CGTCGCATCGCATTTTGCCAAAGGAACTTTTTGTTCAGAATCACCTCCAGAATCATCTCCCGTCGGTTCTGACACTTTTTCTGGAACATGCCGTATATTTATAAGAAAATGGGGACTTCTATTTGAAATAAATGTTGCACTATACGAGAAAAATGGCGCTCAGTCTAAACTCAGCTGACTTAAATTCGTACTAATGGGTTTATCGAAGTTGCTCACATGAGACGTTTCCTCTTGGAGTCTACATACAAGAAGCATGAACTCAATTTGCTTGCCGCAAGTTAGTTCGTTGCGTTATCACGTTATAGAGGGCTGACCGATACACAGTCGGCAACTTTATATAATTGGAAAACTTGCGTCATCGATCAGCTGCCGGCGAAAGTCCAATAGAATTGGTTACCAAGTTTAAGAATCGTCACCGCCGTGTCTGTGGGGATATCTCCTCCCCGCTTTACTTTCTAAC
>NW_017133243.1:0-10936 GCF_001652005.2 Ceratina calcarata | reverse complement strand
TTACATCTCTTTTTTATCATTTACGATTAAAATGGAGAAATTCGTGAAATTTGAATGTTCTACGAGATGAACATACAATATTTAGATAGAAAACCATCAAAGCGTGGAGGAACTGGTTGGAGACCATGAAATAGTCGCGATTTCCAACAACTTGAAATTCTGCAATTTCGTCGACGAATTGCGTTTGGAAGATCCCCAAGCGTGTGAAATGCCACAGCTAACATGCGAATGCATTTAACGTACCTAATACTATAAACTATAACCACGAGTTCTTTATTTCTAGTCCAATTTAATATCACGAATTCCTGCGAACGAATTTACATGTTTGGAATCCGAGGATAATTTAAATCGCAAATTAATTTTTTAATTAGGAACGTTGAGAGCATTGTTCGAAATTAAATATCGTGTAAATAATGAAAAGTGGCATTTCATTTTTATGTACATTTCTTGCCCTTGCATCGGTCTGTCAAAAACAAAATTGTCGAGAAATTGAAAAATCGGTTTGTATGAATTATAAAATACAAACTTCTGTAAACTTAAGTAATTTTAAATTTATTAAGGATGAAAAGTGATACTAATTTCGTAGAAAAAAAATATCTCGTTACATAATAGCAAGCAACGTATAATAATAAATCGACGTGAAAATAATTAATGAGAAGACGCAGCTGTTTTTAAAATCGATATTGAACTACTAAACTTCCTGTCCCTCGTTAAGAAATATCAAAGTGATATTGAAAATGTATTCATTAATTATTAATAATTTTCTTCATCAGTTGTTGCGATTTGATAAAGGTTAAAGGTTTTGCGTGTAATCATTTGCATTTCACGTATAGAGATCGCTTCCCACGTTCTCATTGTCACTTCTATTTCCAAGAACGAAACTCATTTACAAACGAAAACCATGCAACGAGTAAAAAATTGAACGGTGGCATCAACAGGCTCTCCTCCATATCGATTCATAGTACCTTCCCGTGTTCTCTAAAACGAAATGTTTCACCATCCCCGAGCAAGTGTCGTCCATCGAACGCTTACCAGTGTGCTCGCGAATCGAGTATCCCTTTGGCACCAAATTTTTTAACCCACGCCTTCATACCCCCGAGCGAATAGATGAAAACTGATCTGAATTCCTTTTGTTTTTTACCTCTACCGTTTGTAGTGAACGTGCAATCAATTTCAACGAATATTTTTTCTATCCAATACTGTTCATTCATACTGTTTTGATCGCGATCTGCTGGTTTTAAGTATTCAAGCTCGCTTAATTGCAATTTATAACAATAGCGTGGAGAACGATTTCAGTATAAAAGGAATTTGAATAAATGATGAAATGGCCTTGTCATATATTTTAATCATACATTTGTTATTGGAACGAAAGGTGTTCAGTGACAGACAAGTGTAATTTCACAGGGTAAGGAAAAATTTAAATTAGACGTGCCGACAAGAGGTAGAAGTTTCCCGTGCAGAGGATTTCCTGGGGACGAGAGAGTGGAGATTTTCTCTCGTACTTAATCCCCTCCGAAAACGAATACGTCACAACCGGGATTTATTACAGACCACGCGAGATGGTATGAATGTTGCGCGTTCGAACTTGTTCGACGACGGATTAGAATTACAATTTCACAGTTCGCCGGCAATAACTCCAGCCGACTAAGTTTAACTACGCACTCAACTAATTTAACTTACAGCCTGTCGGCGATCGCGTATGCGCAGCCGGCCAACTGCCATTCTTAAGAGTTTCCAGATGAGATATCATACGATCTTTATTAATATTCAAATAAATGTTAGATTCACCAGGTGTTCATTAAAATTTAATTATTATTATATTCGGATTTTAAATAAATTTATCACAGAGAATATGTTTCTTTGTAAATAAAAGTATTCTAGTAGAAAGCAGATAAGCAAGTGAGATTTATACCTGTTATTGAAATGTAATTAATTATAATTATTTACAGTTATAAGTAATTTACAGTTAGTATAATTATTACAGTTACATCTCTTTTTTATCATTTACGATTAAAATGGAGAAATTCGTGAAATTTGAATGTTCTACGAGATGAACATACAATATTTAGATAGAAAACCATCAAAGCGTGGAGGAACTGGTTGGAGACCATGAAATAGTCGCGATTTCCAACAACTTGAAATTCTGCAATTTCGTCGACGAATTGCGTTTGGAAGATCCCCAAGCGTGTGAAATGCCACAGCTAACATGCGAATGCATTTAACGTACCTAATACTATAAACTATAACCACGAGTTCTTTATTTCTAGTCCAATTTAATATCACGAATTCCTGCGAACGAATTTACATGTTTGGAATCCGAGGATAATTTAAATCGCAAATTAATTTTTTAATTAGGAACGTTGAGAGCATTGTTCGAAATTAAATATCGTGTAAATAATGAAAAGTGGCATTTCATTTTTATGTACATTTCTTGCCCTTGCATCGGTCTGTCAAAAACAAAATTGTCGAGAAATTGAAAAATCGGTTTGTATGAATTATAAAATACAAACTTCTGTAAACTTAAGTAATTTTAAATTTATTAAGGATGAAAAGTGATACTAATTTCGTAGAAAAAAAATATCTCGTTACATAATAGCAAGCAACGTATAATAATAAATCGACGTGAAAATAATTAATGAGAAGACGCAGCTGTTTTTAAAATCGATATTGAACTACTAAACTTCCTGTCCCTCGTTAAGAAATATCAAAGTGATATTGAAAATGTATTCATTAATTATTAATAATTTTCTTCATCAGTTGTTGCGATTTGATAAAGGTTAAAGGTTTTGCGTGTAATCATTTGCATTTCACGTATAGAGATCGCTTCCCACGTTCTCATTGTCACTTCTATTTCCAAGAACGAAACTCATTTACAAACGAAAACCATGCAACGAGTAAAAAATTGAACGGTGGCATCAACAGGCTCTCCTCCATATCGATTCATAGTACCTTCCCGTGTTCTCTAAAACGAAATGTTTCACCATCCCCGAGCAAGTGTCGTCCATCGAACGCTTACCAGTGTGCTCGCGAATCGAGTATCCCTTTGGCACCAAATTTTTTAACCCACGCCTTCATACCCCCGAGCGAATAGATGAAAACTGATCTGAATTCCTTTTGTTTTTTACCTCTACCGTTTGTAGTGAACGTGCAATCAATTTCAACGAATATTTTTTCTATCCAATACTGTTCATTCATACTGTTTTGATCGCGATCTGCTGGTTTTAAGTATTCAAGCTCGCTTAATTGCAATTTATAACAATAGCGTGGAGAACGATTTCAGTATAAAAGGAATTTGAATAAATGATGAAATGGCCTTGTCATATATTTTAATCATACATTTGTTATTGGAACGAAAGGTGTTCAGTGACAGACAAGTGTAATTTCACAGGGTAAGGAAAAATTTAAATTAGACGTGCCGACAAGAGGTAGAAGTTTCCCGTGCAGAGGATTTCCTGGGGACGAGAGAGTGGAGATTTTCTCTCGTACTTAATCCCCTCCGAAAACGAATACGTCACAACCGGGATTTATTACAGACCACGCGAGATGGTATGAATGTTGCGCGTTCGAACTTGTTCGACGACGGATTAGAATTACAATTTCACAGTTCGCCGGCAATAACTCCAGCCGACTAAGTTTAACTACGCACTCAACTAATTTAACTTACAGCCTGTCGGCGATCGCGTATGCGCAGCCGGCCAACTGCCATTCTTAAGAGTTTCCAGATGAGATATCATACGATCTTTATTAATATTCAAATAAATGTTAGATTCACCAGGTGTTCATTAAAATTTAATTATTATTATATTCGGATTTTAAATAAATTTATCACAGAGAATATGTTATTATGAGTTTAAACAGAAATTCGAATTCTTTATAAGATATAAATTTCGTCACTAATCAAATCGGAAATTAAACGTATATTGATGACAGTCTGTTGATTCAATTAATTATATTTATAAAAGAAGATTCATTACCTTCGCAATTGTATTTGACAGTAGGTATTTCGAAATGCTCGTTTCCACAGATAGCTTGAATTCCTTTTTAAAATCTGTTTGCGAACTGGTTCCTTCTATGCACAGGTTGAACATGACATTCCATTACCCAACTGAAAATAAGTAATGGATTTCCCTTGCCGGGATTATTTGTCACCAAACGATTTTTAAATGCCATTTAAAATAATCAATATTATTCATAATTATTATACGAATATATATTTATTGGGTCAAGGCATCCTCTTTAACCCTTTCGCTACGGACACCGACTATAGTCGGCGACCGCGCGACGTGCTGTGAGTACGGGTGCCGACTATAATCGGCGTCCGAATATCTTTTGAATCTAATAGCTCGTACTGAACTAAATCCTGCATATTTTACATACGAAATAAGAATCTTCAATTTTTTTCTATTGGATGGTAAATAAACAATACAATACAATACAACAATACAATACAAGTATTTGTAAGGCACAAAACTATAATAGAAAACAAGGATTATAATATAAAGTATCTAAAAAAAAAAAATATAAAGTGATCCCGCGGAACGGACTGCCGTAGGATAAGGTTAATTGGATACAACGGTACCTGCGAGCGACGGCAGGCTTTTCAAAAACTTGCAACCTCCGAGCAACCGATCCGCAAACAAGGCACTCTTGGAACTTTGTCGACATGAACACTTTATCACAATAAATACTTGAACATGTACAGAAGTTCACTCCCTCCAACACCGCATCGTCTACTCGTTCCGAAGAACAGAACCGTCGACGTCGACATCACAACGCTTATGCACTCGGATATCCGATCACCGATCCGATAACGCTACTTCGAGCGTGGAGGGAAGAAGATGCGGAGCGATGATAAAGCGTGCTATAGAAGTGCGGTTTTAATCAGTGGAAGGAGCAGACCGTAAAAATGGGGAATCACGTGTACCAATTATAATCCAGTTAGGCCTACCTGTTAGTCCCACTACTGATCTGGATCACTTGGCTCCTCCATCAATTTGCGTCGCGTTACGTACTTCAGTAGAGAAGATCAACCATAAGAGTGCCTAATAGAATTTCAAGAATCATGAAATCTTGTAATATTTCTATAAAGATCATTATTTTGTGAATATCTTTCTTAATTTGATTAAAGAAATGTAACAACAATCTTGATTAAATAAATATTTTTTTAAAAGAATCTGAATAAATATTTCTTTTCTAACATACTTCTCACGTTTCATTAGCCGAATCCTAATTTGATCCCATTTACAGTTATTTTCGTGTTCCTCTTTGTTTTTCATTTATCCTCCTTGTATCTCGCTTTCGTTATGCTACTTTTTTACGTTCACATTTCACACGGATTATTATAGAAGCAACCGCAGGTTTTTACTATACTTGTTTTGTTGCAAGTTACTCCAGCTTTTCTCCTCATTTTCCTCCCTGACCTTCATTACCGCGTGAAATATTCTCTGTCGAGACTGATTCACAAAATTGGATACAACTACAGTAAAACGTCGATTAATCCAGACACGCCGGTTTTACGAAACGTTGTTTATCCGAAAAATCGCTTATCCGAACGAGTTTAGTTCGGGTAATCGACGTTCAACACGTAATTAGGAAGAGTGTCCAATTAATATTCAACAGTTAACGAGAATTTCCCTTATTTTCGCATTCAGAACGCAGTGAATAACGAAGCGCGTTCTTTCGAATTAGCCGGAAAAACTAAAAGACAGTCATACTATCCGATACGTTATTGATTTACCCGTAACCACAAATTGTGAAACAACGGCGACAGCAACGAGTATCGTGTTCCGTATTGAACAAATCTAACAATAACAGGGAGTAACGTGATCATTTATGCGCAAACAGCTATTAGCTATTGGAATTGTGATACGCGCGATATATGTATTTACGTACAAACGTACATGGATACGTATATATGGTCGGTATGTATATCAAACAAACGCAATTTGGGAAAACGCAATTAAGAAGATAATTGATGTTCTCGATGAACGAATCTCGATGAGATTTTTCATCGATATCGAACAGAGCCGAGCCGAGTTATTTTCCGATCCGATAGCCGCATACAAACTATAAATATTCGTCATTAGGTAGTTCCTGTACAATGCTAATTGAAGTATCTTTTCATCGAGTTCAATTAACGATCAAATTCATCGAAATAGAAAAAACATTGAATGAACGTTTATGCCAATCGGTGAGATTGTAAAAAGAACAAAATCAAGCGCGATTACAAATAGCTGATAGAAATTCAGATTGAAACATTCAACGAAAAAAATGTAACAAAGTATTGTAAAAAAAAAAGAATGTCAAAGGCAGAACCAGAGTTGTATGCTTTTGGGATGATATTCACCGAAAAAGCTTATTGCATTTCATACTTTTTCAAAAGTGTTTGTTCATCCTACTGTACAATTGGATAACTATCGATGCATATCATTCTCTTCAGTGAAATTCCCGATCTGACGTTCTCTTGCGAATGGAACTCCTTTTGAGTGTTATACCTCGGCGAACCTTTATCACCGGAATTCTTCTTGGAGACTGCCTCATCTGCCAGGATTGCCCCCAGGAAGTTTCACATAGCCCCCGTGTCATTCTAATAAGGAAGTATTTCTTACACGTGCGGCGATGAAATAGTTTAAAAATGGTACATATTACATATTATACGTCAAACAAGGACTAACAAGATATTGATGTAAGCACTCATATAGAGCTGCAGCTTACGAGGCAATCTAGAAGCAATTTGAGACACGGAAGCGTCCCTTTGATACCTGCGCTCATGATCATGATTCAGTTCAGAAACATTATTACCAATAAGGGTAACACACGTGGCCCAGAATTATATTGGCCTACCTAATCAGTACACATTCTTTTTTCCACTTCTCATCACACGTGTTCAATTCAATTAGGAGACGATTGAAACCGGAAAGAAGTCACGGAATGGGATAACTTGTTTATTTATTAGTAGAGAGGAAGTCATGTATATGCATACGAGTTGAGGAAGCTAGTAACGAATGCGCGACCCACGAGTTCTATCTTAATGAGTAGCGAGTTGAAAGATTGGACTCGGAATGGCTCTATTTTACTGCTAATGTAGAATCTCGGCCATGTGTATGTGCAACCTTTAACCTTTGATCCATGGCGCCTCGGGACACGTCGTGCACGAATGTATTCTCAGCATGAATGTATTATCTACCATATCTCTGTGCAGCAACACATTGTCCCAAAATTCTAAACGAATATCGTACAAATGACCATTCTTGAAAAATATATAATTAACAAACAAAATTTCATCATGTGTGATATTCTTTTTATGCAGATATTTAGATCATATGTTCTGTCAGAGTTTTATAAATTATCGTCGCGAATCAAGTTGACTTTTATTATCTTGCAATATTTGTAATATTCATTGTAGGATTGTTGTATGAAGTATTAATTAATACGTTTGTTTGTTACTATACATAGCACGTCCTATGACCTTAAGAAAAGCGGAGGAATCGATGGACGGAATTAGCAAGACAGAAATAAAACAGAAATATATGCATATTCGAACGACTAAGTCTCTTCTCTATTTATTCGGTTCTATTTAGACGATTCTTTTCTGCGGAAACTTAATACCCACGGATAGAGCTATTCATAACCGGCACGATTGAAAGAAATTGTTGAACTACCATCTTCTCGTGTATTCAGAGGAATATCTGTTTTCGATAAATAAACTCCCCGATCGTTCGAATTATAAATTCTTTTAAATGGAAGGTAATATTTTTTAAAGAAGCAGCGTATCTCTTGGGAAGTAACGAATTATTTTGCCTTATGATGTCGACTGGAACAGATGAGTTAGAAATATATTTTATAATATATACTTTGACGGTTCGTGTGATCGTGCCGCGTTCGATCATTCTACCTGAAAATAGTCCACGTAGCAGTTACTGAAAATACCATCGCTGCAAGGGACGTGTATGTCACGCAAAGATGTTCATGTTCGTATCTACAGAGGCAATTCCATTTAGACATTTATCTATTTATATATTACTAGCATCCGCATCACTTCGATTGCGTGATGAATTTATAGAGATAATTATTCATTCGTTTATCTTTGATAAAAATCAGGACGTCATGTAAAAGAAATTTGGACATTTGTAAAAACACATGTCATCTCTCTTCACCCCTTTAGCGGGATAGTATGTTGTATGAAAGTTTGAATGTAATATGAAAAATGGATTTCTACATAAATCGTTTTGTATCGTTTAGAAATAAAAATCGAATATTTTAAGAGAAGCTCGAGAATTCATAAAAAGATTTTATTCCTTGGGGGTGAAATTCTGAAGAACCATTTCTGTATTGAGTGAGTACCTACATCATAAGAGTATTATCAAGATTGTATCTTTCCAAGAGCAGTAGTTGAGATTATTCTTAGAGGGTAAAGGAAATCTCCATATTTCATTTTTTAAATTCATATCACAAAACTTTTATATTGCATAAAATCCCGTAATTTACTTATTACCCATCATTTCGTTTGATGCGTTTAGTGGATGATTCATTCATTGATGAATGAATGATTTAATATCTGTTTACTTAACTTTGATCTTTGGAATGTCTACAGTCAGTTGTAATCTGTTGATCAGAAGCAGAGAAATCTCGAAATTCTGGCTCAAACTAGGCTTAAAATGGATTCCAAACTACTGTTTATCTCTGAACGAAGCAGGCATTTACACACCAATTATAGAATTAACCCGTTCACTTGAGTTACAGTTCACTATACGAAACAAATAGCCATGCTGTAGATTTTATATGAACGGGTTAATAAAGAACTTCGTATAAACTATTAACTCTTTGCATGTGATAGACCATCAGTCATCAGAGAATCAGTCATGAATAGGATTTCAGAAATGAACACTAGCTGAAAGTGCACGTATTTCATCACAAAGCGATTTAAACAAATTAATAATGTTATGGACGGATGCATACAATAATCACGTGAAAGATAACGCATAGCCAATATCGACGCTAGCGTACGTTTAGGATTGTTTGTTTAATTAATTAATTAATTAACCGATTCGCCAATTTCCTTTATATAGATTTCATCCGTGCTAATTGTCTATATTTTCTTTTGTAAATTAATATTAGTAGAACTAATATAAATAATTGTGCAATATTCGTCTTGATTAGTTATGATAAGACAATTTTTCAAAATCCATTTCCTGTATTACATTTATAAAGATTTATGAGGAATTTATGGAATGCTTCTTTGTACGAAATTAGTGAACCTCGAGAATATACGAAGCACGCGGAAAAAGGAATTCGCGGCGTATTTATTAAATCTAAGAAATAGCTCCGCGAAACTAAATTAAATAAAAAAATTTTAATTCGTGATAAATGATAAAAGGAAAGAGCATATGTAATGTTATATGAAAACGTGCAATTTTTTCGAAGTGTATCTCGCATTCTACTATGTTTATTATTTGTCCACGACTTGTAAACTTCGTTACTGCTTGGTAAATAAAATTCGTATGTTCCCAAGTTCTGCATTTTTAAAATTTACGAAACTTTTATTCATTTTTCACCTTGCCCAAAATACCGAGCAGCTATCAGCGTGTCGTGTTCCAGTTTCAGACTGCCTATACTCTCTCTCTGTCTCATCTCGTGTCATCCGCTACTATTTTCCAGACAAATGATTATATGGTATACGCTTTTACTCGGGAAATATGCACTAATAAATCCAAGCTCCGTTACGCATAGATTGAAAATGAAAAAGCATTAAAACTAGGATTTAATATTTCTGTTCGGAAGATTTGAATGGGAAATTGAATTACGCTCGCCTATTCAGTTTGTTAACTCGTTAAATATTTGTTAAAAAAAAATCGTTCTTTTCAACGTTAATCGCATTCATTTGTCTCTGGAAACACAGTACAGAACACGTTAATTGGAAGACGAACTTCAACCGCAAACAATTTTACTACTATAGAATCGAGAATGGGAAATTATAAACAATTACTAAATGTATGTATATAAAGGAAAATATAATTATGAATCGTTTCATGAAACATTTGCTATTATTATGTTCATTGTGAATGGAAGCAGCGTACAAAGATAATGAAATAACGCAAAATTAGCTGTAATCACATTCTAATCGAAATGTAGTAGAACATCCGCCCTTTTACTGAAGAGATCAAAAAGGAAACGCTGGCATTAATAAACGCTTCAGTTTAATTAATACTTAAGCTCTCGTTGATGTGAAACTTATGGAACCACCTCTAATCATTATCGCCATTTACTTTTCTTTGTTCATTTCTTCTCCTCCTACTCTCTCAGTGAATCCTTTAATTAAAGTATCACTGAAATCTTAACCAAGTGTTCCCCTTTAATAACACTGTTTAATCTGTCCTTTTAAAAATCTGACAATTGTTCTATTTATATTAATGACGAAAAACATACTTACAAAAATTTTACCCACAGTTTATTAGCATGGAAATCTCTTCCACTGAATTCAACTACTTTGTGTATACGCAATAAGGGAAATAGAATGCCTATGCGAGTCTCAGCGGTGCACGAGTACCTCTTTTGAGTTAATTCCAAGAAGTGAATATAATAATTAAACCGTAGTAATTTTTCTCAGACAATTTTACAATAAAAAGCAGCTGAGAATTGTCTATCCTTTCATGTACGAAATGTATTGTACGTAATTATATTGTTTCACAGGTTCTCGATAAGGAATCCTATTAACTACAAGTAATCACATTAGTTTCTGAGATGTCGGCGGGAACGTCAAAGCTTTCAGCCTGCGCTATTTTAAGTCTGCATAAATGCGTGTTATGTGCAGAATTTATTGGCTTTGCGAAGTTTCATTTTTGTCAACGTCGAGACCTTTCACATTTTTAAGGATGTATTGGCTATACAGTCAATCCCAAAAGATTATGTACTTTAGAACAACGCATTTCCTATAATT
>NW_017133242.1:0-460 GCF_001652005.2 Ceratina calcarata | reverse complement strand
TCTCCCGGTTGCCCGGGGTCCAGGTCTACATCCCGTTTTTCGGACCGCCTCTATGTGCGGAACGTCGCGGACCTTGCTCCGGGGTCGCCCGTCGGCGGTCGCGGATGGCCGGCCGGGCCCTCGGTCGGGCGCGGCCGGAGCGTTTTCCCGTGTACGGAGCGCTGCTCCGTTCTCGGGGCGCGCGTTCGCGCGTCGTTCTCGGGCGTTCTTGGTCTGGGTTTTTTTCCTCGACACCGGTGTCCGCCGGCCCCCGCGGGCTGGCCGTCCCTTCTCCCGGTCCCCGACCGGAACTTCGACGAGTCCCCCGGCGTCCGGGGTCCAAGTCTACATCCCGTTTTTCGAACCGCCTCTATGTGCGGAACGTCGCGGGCCGTGCTCGTGTGTTGCCCGTCGGCGGTCGCGGAACGCCGGCTGGGCCCCTGGTCGGGGTGCGGCCGGAGCGTTTCCCGTGTACGGAGTG
>NW_017133241.1:0-460 GCF_001652005.2 Ceratina calcarata | reverse complement strand
GTATAGCCAATACATTCTTAATTGCTAAACCCATTTTCGTTGTATCAATAAATATGAAAAATAGTTAAAGCCGGAAGTATTTCATGTTTTATTAATAATATCGTTTTATTATTGTGAACCGTGTGTTCATTGAAAAATTGCATTCAAAAGCTGCAGGCTTATCGCGTGGTTTTTTTTTTCAGTGAATATACGTACATGGAGATGAAAAATTAACGTGAAAGTTTCCACTGAAGTTGAGAGATCGTGCGCGCAAATGAAGTCACGTGGACCGTTTTGCATTATATAAACTTGAAATTATTACGTTGTGAATTTTTGTGTGAAAAAAAGGGGACGCGTTGATTCACTCAGGGGACACTGAACGATAAATATGAAATGCGTTGGGCAACGTTATTCAATTTTTACGATACATTTTTGCAATCGGGAATATTAATTGTCGATCGAGTGGTTTGTGATTTTAATA
>NW_017133240.1:0-460 GCF_001652005.2 Ceratina calcarata | reverse complement strand
TGTGAACTCATTTCTCCCTGGTGGGGATTTCTCTTTCCCACTTCCTGTATCCCCGACCTTTGGGTGTCCCTTCCTGGTTTCATTGGTTTTATGAGCCACCTCTGGACTGGGCCGAAGGGTTGACCACTTTTGGGGCCGACTCGTGTGGCGATCAGGGCTGCGGAGAGTGCGTGACCTCGGTGGAGTTTGTCGGCGGGTCTTCCCAGCTCCGGAAGGTGGAGGACTGGTGTCGGGAGGCAGATTCGGCCACCCGGGTTGCGCCGTAGGTCGGTCACGTGTCGTCCGGTGCCGTCCTCGTGTTAGTTTCAAGCAGATTATGGGTATGTTTTATAGTATGTATATGTATGTGTTATGTGTTGTCAGCGTGTGTGTTTTTCAGACTGTGTCGCGTCGCGTCCGATTTGTATATATACAGGGTATTCCACCTAACTTGACCACCTCAAATATATCGCTTATCTTT
>NW_017133239.1:0-460 GCF_001652005.2 Ceratina calcarata | reverse complement strand
AATCGCGCTTGTTTACCTTTTATGCATGGTTCACACAAATGCTCACTTGGTGTAATTTGATCGATTAGCTCTACATCACTAATCATTTGTTTATGTTTCAATTCTAAAAATTTGTTCTTACTAATATGACCCAAGCGCTGATGCAATAACTCATAATCAATTTTCTTAACAGTGTTTATGTGAGAAATAGAATTGATTTTACTGATTTCAGATACAAAGTCAATAGCAATTAGATTATTTACCGACTTACCCGTCGCTACCTTCTTATCACCATGGAGCATTTCAATTCCTCCTTTGTCAAAAATAATCGTCATACCAGCTTCACGCATTTTGTTGACGGACAGCAAATTGTACGGGACTTCCAGCGAGTACAGCACATCGTGTAGCGTTCCCTGAATTCCCAGGTTAGTTGTGATCTTGAGCGTACCTTGCTTCGTCGCCAATACGAAAACTCCACTTT
>NW_017133238.1:0-461 GCF_001652005.2 Ceratina calcarata | reverse complement strand
TTCGAATGCAAGATGCAAAGTCTTTGTGTGTTCCCGCAGATCCTCATGCCAAGCTGCAAGCTTTCGATGAGGGAGACGAAAACTTGAGTAATGTACCGTATAGAGAGGCTATTGGTTCATTAGTTTTTCTTGCTGTAGTCACACGGCCCGATATAGCCTTTGCAGTAAACATGGTTAGTAAGTTCACNTGCAGAAGATCTCGAGACAAGGAGATCAACTACGGGGTATGTCTTTTGTCTAACGAATGGGGCTGTTACGTGGAACTCAAAAAGACAAAAGTCAGTAACGCCGAGTACCACTGAGGCGGAGTACGTAGCCGCATCGATGGCAACGAGACAGCTAGTCTGGTTACGAAGACTTCTGAATGATATTGGATGTCCGTGCAAAGAAGCGACAACTCTGTTCATGGATAATCAGAGTGCAATAAAGCTAGTCAAAAATCCAGTCTTTCATAAGAGAAC
>NW_017133237.1:0-460 GCF_001652005.2 Ceratina calcarata | reverse complement strand
AAAAATAAAAACACAAGCCACGCCAATTGGCAAAAAGTAGCTCATCAGGGCGGAGCAAATGGAAATCAAGACTCCGAAACTAAAACATGTAAAAAGCCTTACCCCACCAAGAAATAGTTGCAACATATAGCTAGAAAGGGCGTACCAAGAACCAAATATAAAACGAGAACATTCTGCAACCGAGACACAGTTGAAAATACGGAGACAAAGTAGACAACATGAACCGAACCAATTTTAAAGAAAGAGAGGACCCCTCCTTACAAAGAGCAATAGTGCCAGAGGACTTTCCAAAAACCAGACTAACATTCTCGGAAAGCGAAGACTTTAACGATGCACTGGCAGCCTGCATCGACCAATATACAGAAGCACGAACAAGAAAAGGAGTCCGAATCCAGCATATTACGTTCAGCGACTTTTACAAGAAAAACGGTGGAATCGTGGTTACGTGTGAATCCAAAAC
>NW_017133236.1:0-460 GCF_001652005.2 Ceratina calcarata | reverse complement strand
CAGTCAAAATTACTTCCTTGGGCAATCTAGTGTTAATTAATAAATAAAATTGTTTCGTGTTAATTGATACGAACGATGGAACCGGTATTATATTCGATCGCTCGGATTCCATCCGTGAACGCTGTCGATATTATTTCTATCTGCAGGCATTGGTGAAATATCGATTCCCGTATCGCCGGTAACCAGCGGAATGTCAAGTATCCCAGCGGAAGGTGGAGATACAACGACCGCAAGCCGTGTTCCGCATGAAAATCGGTATGATTGCTTGTAAAACTAGCTTTGGGAGCGCAATAAAGAGAACAGTGCTGTTTTTATAACAAGCAATGGTTTCCTGTCTCTCCGCGGACAAACGTTTAACGCAGAGCTGCTATAATCCTCGGTCCCTAGGGGTCAAGCAAACCAATCTAATCGAACGCGTTTAGAATTGTATTAAAATTAATTTATCTCCAAGTATCGGTGT
>NW_017133235.1:0-460 GCF_001652005.2 Ceratina calcarata | reverse complement strand
CAATTATACTGATTTATTAAATAGTATTTTAATATACTAAATCAATTCTATAAAATTATAGAAAAAAGCCAGAACAGAAATTGGGTTCCTTCGAACTACGCGGCTTCTTCAAGCTGTTCAATTCTTTAAGATCGAATTTTATTTAAGCTGGGTATAACTCAGTTTTTCCAAGCACTCGTCCAGTTCTACGGTGCAAGTGCAATCGTGATCGTAGAAATTGATATAGAAACCTGTTTCGAGTTTGCAGCACGTTTTACGATGCAGTAAACGCGGGTTATCTGCATTTCAGAGGATATTATGATTAACTGATATTTTCCTGAGAATTCACGTTCCGAGGTATTCTATTATTATCCTCTATTTATAATTCATTCAATGTTAGCAGGAATTCGTGGTATCGAGGCAGTTATTGTCAAGTTCCTCAGTCATTTCTCATCATTCTATTCAAGGGCAGAAGTAATGA
>NW_017133234.1:0-460 GCF_001652005.2 Ceratina calcarata | reverse complement strand
TCACTTAAGAGTGGAAATCCAGCGGAATTACACCGCCGTCGCTCACGTGGCTTAATTTGTGTGACTTTCGCGGGGATATCGGTATCCTCGCGTTTTCGTTCGGTTGAACGGGGCTCCGTTGGGAAGGTGGTCACGACGCGACGAACGGCCAAGAGTCGTGGAGGAAGCGGCGAGGGCGGCGGAGGTGGGACCGACGGTGGAGGTGGCAGCGGCGGCGAGAAGACGCTCCCGTATGCGGCCGCCGCGGGCACCGTAGAGGAGGTGGAGGCGCAGGAGGTGGAAGCAGAGGTCGACGAGGTTAAGATGGAAGCCGAGGAGCATCTCGCGAGGGAATACGTACAGGAGTTTGTTCTCGATCATCTTGAACCAGCTGACGTTAAACGGGAGGTTAGTCGAACATTTTTATTCACACGTTACTCGTATTTGATTGATAGCATGATCAACATTTTTTAGAGCAATT
>NW_017133233.1:0-460 GCF_001652005.2 Ceratina calcarata | reverse complement strand
ATTTGATACTTTGCTCAACTGGCAATTTCATTTGTTCATTGAGAAAGAGAAAAAGAGAGGGAGAGAGAATTATAACAAGAGTTTACATAAATATAATAAATTGCATTAATCGAAGTTACATTGTAACATGATCGAAGACAATATTGAAGTGAGACCCGGAGATAGTAAATTTGTTCTTGCACCTCGAACTACACCAGTGACTGTTGTATCTATCAGGCATCTGTAGCGTCGAACTCGGTTTCCGGCTGGCTTAGCAGCCACCGCCGAGACCGTTCTTCTAAAATATTAACACGAATGCTCTCGGATGGGGTGAAAATTCGATACTCCCCCAACCCCCTACAAAGTCTCCATGGCGTTCGCTGTATCTCCTCTCATCTACTGGGTGTCCCTTACACAAATTACATAAAAGACATCCAACAAAAAAAAAAGAAAAGAAAAAAAAGGTAACAAACCCCAGAAG
>NW_017133232.1:8963-12077 GCF_001652005.2 Ceratina calcarata | reverse complement strand
CTTCGGCTGAGATGCATATAAGTCGACCTGTGTACTACATATGTGCGAACAACTCATGAATTCTTCTTCAAAACAGGCGTGCACAATAGAAGAGAAAGAGAGAGATAGAAATAGGGATAATAGAGAAATCCAAAGGGGCGGAGAAATTTACGAGTAATTATGATTCAGTTAGTACTTTGATAGGAATGTCATGGAGATAGAAGGTGAGGAATAAATAAATAAATAGAAAGACGAGGAACTAATTGACAAAAGGATAGTATATTAAATGGTGTTTAAGTACTCAGCATTTCTAAACATTAATTGGATAAATGCTTTGATGTTTTATAATTACGGGATCAGAGAGCCTCCACCCTTGTCTGGGGAAAAGTATGCTTATAAGGAATATGAAATTGAAATTGTCCTGAGTTTGAATAGCATAACACATTGTAAATAATGTAGAAGGCTTCCTCTTTCCTGTAGACGGAAAATTTTTGCGGAAACTGTGTTTACGTTAGGAGCGAGAAAACCTGGGAGTAATACAATTGCTTCCAGGAAAAGGCTTTGTGTACACTTAACACAGGTTTGACCGCTTGAAGGACAAACCGTCTCGTAAAAAGATAGCGGAGTTCTTGTCTATGACAAAAACCATCCATGAAATACGAAGTAAACAACGAAAGTTGGTTGTGATAAATATTAAATGATTACGTAATAATGAATGTAAGAATGGAAAGGACTTATAATTATGTCAATATGATAATTGTTTAAGGACGAATTATTTATGATTTAATGGGTATAGAAGTAGAGAATAGTTGGTGTAAATGGTTGATAATTAGGCAAATACGCAAACAGGGAGAGACAAAACAAAGCTTGCACGGAATGATGAACAAACGGGCGTATGTTAATGAATCATGGTTCAATTGATGCTCTGACCGAGAAATCATGAAGGCGAACATAAATAAATAGGGAATGGGTTGTACAACATATGACTCGTTGTTATTGATTTCTGATGAACATTGGTATTGCGTCAAGTTGGGGATATGGTAATTAGGTAAACAAAAAGAAAATGGGAATCATGAAATTAAAGGTTATAAGATGCGTTCTCTATATGAATGAATGTATAATGAGATATATTGATGGATATCGCGTACATGAACTATTTGATTTTATTTGATCTTATTTATACTCTTTGTAAAATGAAGAAGTTGGGATAGCTGAAAGGAATAATTTAACGATTACTGGTTGGGAGGGCTTGTATTTATAGATAATCAAAGGGTGAAGGTGAAGTCTCACACAGATGGGACACTTGGGATGATTGGTTATAGAATAGAAGGAATGGAGTGCGAAGATCCGAAAGCCACGAGATAGAGTGTCTGGATCGTATCGAAGAGAATAAAAGAAAAGTGAAAGTGGTAAATGGTGTGAACGATTGTACCCGTCAGACAGAATAATTTGATTAGAAAGAATGAAAAAGGATTCTAATCAAGAAGTTGACATAATGAGCAGTACTAAAATGGGAAGGAGGTGTTATTTATAAGAAGGAAATGATTAATAAGACATTTTTGATAGACAAATGCGGATTGTTCTCGATGTGATGGGGTTGAGCAAGTTAAATTTAAACGGTCAATGGTAGGAAGGTGGTTTGACTAAGAGATCTTATTGATAGACTAATATGCAGACGGATAGACTTGGACTGTATCAGGTTAATGAAACGGTTGGACAAAGGAAAGAAAGGGATATATTCATCAATAGAAGCATTGTGGACTTATAATAATACCGGTTGCGATAGGGCAAGTGATTTCTCTTGACAACAAATAATTAAAGTATGAACAGTAAGAAGCGAGGGATAGGAGTTCTAGTGTGATTTGATGAAGATGGAAAGAGTAGCTTATTTTATTAATCGCATATGTAACTGGTATATAGATGATGTGATTATAATGTAAAAAGAGTCTAATGAATTTTTGCGGTCCAAACTGGCCAGATGTCGTGGTTTTCACGACAAGGTTCATTATTATTAATGTTTGAACTACACCGTATGTATAGTTTACGTATCCTTCTTGTTCCTCTGGCTGTTCTATGGAAATGTTTGTCCCCTATCAATTTTGCTTGATTTTAACCTGAAGAGGTATGATAATTGGGTGGCTGTCATGCTAGATTCCTGGGAATGGAAAATCTTTTTTCTTACCCTCTGAGCCGTAGGTTAATAAAGATGATACGTCTCCGGAATGTTTACCTAGAATACTATAAACTGAACTTGCTTTAATTCTGATTTTGTCTTTTCCCTGTATTCTACATATAAATGTTTCGATATGCATCTAATTGAAACAATTCAAGAACAATATACGAACTTCAAGTTAACTCGTATGTTGAAACAGAGATGAACGGTTCTGTTCTTGGTATTTTTTGTACATAGAAATTTGTCCGTTGGTTTGTGATACATACGACATGGTATCAAGGCAGTTTCGTACCTTTTCTTGAAATCTTCCGCTCTTAACTAAATTAAATGTTGGATTATTGTTCTGGTTGAGGACCATGGTCTTAATTATGTTGCTTATGTCTGAAATCTCCTCGTCTACAGAAATACATTTTTCAATCTTTTTTTCACTCTAATTTTGTATTGTTGTTTTACTGCTTGCTGTTGCTGTTGGTTTGTTCTAAATTCTTATATGCCTCATTTTGTTTATGATACTCTGTATGAATGAGGGATGGTAATCAGTGTTGTTGACGAGGAACAATTGGGATTGCTAATGTATTGGTATTGCCTTTCATCTGCCCTGCTGGCCCGGGAAGAGAGTGCGAATGTAAATTTGGATATCTTTGACGGGGGCTGGCGGGGTATACAGCGGAATCACTGACATGGTTCTTTTCGTAGGAATTTCTGTGCATATGATATGATGTAAACTGATACTATAATCAGATTTTGGAATTAATAATTATATTCGGTTTAAATCATTAAGTAGCAAGGATATGATAGTTTGTTGATCGGATTGATCGTTATTAAACGAACCGATGGGGATCACTTGATTAAACATAGTATTGGGTTAGTAGAATGTTTCATTGAATAAGTCAAACAGGCATCTCGATGAAAAGAAAAACTCATTGATATAGGAAGTTTTACGAACAACGGTGATTCTATTG
>NW_017133232.1:2311-8634 GCF_001652005.2 Ceratina calcarata | reverse complement strand
AAAAAACAACAACAACAGTAACTGAGTTTATGAAGGAGAATGATTCCTTAGGAATTTGTCTGTTTATTTTCAATCTGTCTTAAAAAGAGTTTGATATATGCGAAGGTAAAGTGGTTGAAGCTCGAAATGGGAATTTCCACTGTCGAAGTATTTTTTCGGGAAGGATGACGAGGGATAGATGGTTTTCACAAAAAGGCAGGATGTGTGCATTACCCTGAAAGAGAAAGCTGGTACAGCGGTCAAAACACTGTTGTATGTGCGTGTTAGAACTGTAGTAAAAAGACTGGCAGTCTAGCATGATGAATATTGTGTTATCCGAATTAAATATGTTGCAAACGAATCTGTCGTAATTGATGTAATGATTTCTGAGTAGGAGAGGATGATTTATTGCTAATGTCGCTGTAGTTTTATTGACCAAAGATACTCTTGGAAACAATATAGGAATAAACATTATGCGATTCATGAGACGATGGGAACTAATTGAAATCTCTGATTAATCATACGACTGATATGGGAATCTTTGAATAAGAATACATAATAAATATAGCCTTTTTATTAAACAATAGATTTTATTATGATCAAATGATCGAGCGGTATTGAGTCTGAGTCTTTGTCCTTGGACAAGGGAGAGGTGACGGAGAAAGAGCTAGGAAGGAGTAAGGTGGGTGGGACAGAGTCGTATGTAAATTGTTAGAACGAGGGTGAAGGTTATGACTGTCGAATAGGGAGAACGTAGTCAAAAGGTAGGGTATTCGTCTGACCAATGATCGAATACTGAACGGTTACGATTGGCTGCTTGGAAAACGAGAAGGAAGGGATAGCTGGAGAGCTCATAAAAGAGCTGCAACGAGAGCGCGGAGAAACAGTTTGTACGTATAGAATTGATAACTTGGAAGATCTCTGTGACTTTGTCTTGTGTTTTTGCCTGTGCCTGGTATCGAACTTGATTTATTCTCACGATGAATCGTTCATTTCTAAGAGATGACTCGGAGCAAGGACACCAGGTGGTTATTATTCCGGAAGGATTTCCGGACAAGTTCTTGACATCTAGAGAGATGGAAGAGTTCGGCGACGAGTTGAACAGGTGTGTGATGAGTTATATAGGGGCAAGGAGGAAGAAATCCTTGCCATTTGTCCAGCCAGGATTTCTGTCTTTCTTCCGTAAAAACGGAGGAATCCTCCTTGCCTGTGACAAGGAGGCCACCGTCAAATGGTTACGGGTGGCTATAAAATTCGTAAAGATCACGGGTGATTGCAAGCTACAAGTAGAGGAGCGAGAAGCGCTCGACAATCGGTTCATCGTAAAGGGAAGAGCGACCCACTCTCGTTTCACCGGGAGGAATATCATTCACGAGCTTGACAGGTACAACCACGGTCTCGAGGTTGCACGGTGGAGGGTGATCCGTGAGAAATACACACGTGCCGGGCTGATAATCACTCTAGAAATGGAAGGAAGGTCTGTTGGGACCTTAAGAAAGCGGAGAAATAGGCTCTCGTTGGACGAGGCGGGAGTACATAAATTTAATATCCTTACTGTGGTCCCGGTTAAGAATACGCGTGATCACAGGGAACACGTGGAGGTAGAGGTTACAGATGACGATTTTGCGCTTGAACCTGAAGATGTGGTTCAGCCAATGGCGGAGGACGTAACAGATATAATGATGATGGCCCTGAATGATTCTACAACGATCGAGGATGTCTCCTCTCAGGGACAGGAGATTCCGCCGTTTGACGCGGCAGGAGATGAATTTATCCTGTCAGCGAACCTAGAAGGATTTGAGGGAATGGAGGTGGAGATAACACAAGAAGCAAACAGAGTCACGGAGATAGAGCGAGCAAGAAGTTCATCCACACCAAAGCCGGTGAGTACCAAAATTGAAGACGGCTTTTCGCACGGAAAAGAACGCGCGAAAGGCAGAACCATAAGAGTGGTGAAAAGACATGCTGAAAAAGATGACGATTCTGGCATTGCGAGTGCCGATAAGGACTCATCGAGAGCGTTGTCTACAATGATTATCTCCCTCCCGCTGGAAGAGGAGTTTATAAAAATTGAAAAGACTCCGGTGGCAAGGCCAGCTGTAAAGAGAGAAAGTCACAAAACTTTGTTGCACAGCAAATTGAAAACGGAAAGGTCGGTGATACATTGATACATCTTTTTCTTGAACAATCTTGTACAACTCTTATTTTCCATTGTTCCTTTTATTGTTTCTGTTGACATATTTGTTTCTAACGTCCTGAGGGTTTGAGGCTCCTTAGTTAACGATTCCAAGACTAAAATATACAACGAACGAACCTTGTTCTCTTTATGTTAAATGTAAATGATCTTTGGTAATGTTCTCCCTTCATTCCTTTTAATTAATAATGGAACCGGTAGACGGCTGGAATATCGCGAATTGATAAACTGATTGAGACGGAAATATGAATGTTCATACAGGAGGTTATGACATATTTAAGAATATTTATCTATTCATGTTGATCTTTAATTATATTTAGAACAGTGAAGATGTAGGACGGCGGTTGGCATATAGTACGGTCATCAAAACAGGACGAGTGCAGGACGAAGGGCAATCGTCTGATCGATCAACAGGAATACTGTCAAGGGACGGAAAGGACGGGCACGGAATCATGATAACGTTCAGGGAGCACCGGACGGGTCAGATTGAGCGTTGGCCTACGACGCGTCGATCAATTGGATAAATCTGGAAGTATGAAAGTGTAGAACTCTGACTGATCGAGGTATTCTTCGTGTCTCGCTGGACCGGGATGTCGGCATTCGCGGTGTTCGAGTTAATTCTGACCCTGATCTTGTCAGTCAGTCCAGTATACCATGAATCTTGTGGCTGACATTAGCTTTTGATGAATTATATGTTCAAATGTTTCGTCATTTAATTGATCCCGGAATCGAGACGTTGCTGGCCTCCTTTGGTCCTTGAGGGAGAATAAGGAAGAAAGGACTCGAATGGAATAAATACTCGAGGAATGCCTTGATCATTCAGATATACAATGTGTGGTAATCCTGGATTAATTAATCATTAATTGATAATGTGGTCTCGCGTTGTATGGAAATATGTTTGTCAATGTTCGATCGTCCTTGATTCGTTATCAGTTCATTTGTCCTGTTTGATGTTGTCTCTGTTCATTTTGGCCTGATTCGTGATAAGCTGTTTGCCTATACTTTGCTGGTTAGTTCAAAATTACTTTACATCTACAGTCACGCTTTAGATTTAAGAGTCGAAGATGAATATCTCGGTGATACTAGTTTAAGAGGTGTACTAATTGTTTGCCTGTCTGTTTGTCATTTTTCAATTAGTATACATATTGTTAATGATTTATGATATTTTAGTCAAATGTTTGTTAATGTAACATTAAGCGTGTTGTTGACCCTTGTTCTGGACAGGATAGCGGTGGGGATAAATTATACTCATTGGTATCGAAAGTGTAAGATTAGACTTGGCGGAGATTGTAGCGCAGTGTTGAACGACATATTGGGGATTAGTCTATGTAAAAGACACTCCTTATGGGAATGTTGAGGGATTCCTCTTTTTATATAAAATACCTCTTGTAAACTCGCGATTAGGTTTGGACCCTGACTCGCGTGATCCTTTTTCATCATCCTATGGTTGTGGGATGTTTGTGATGAGTCCGGTCAAACTATGATTACTGCTCGATCGTCGGATGTATTTGATACTGGCGAATTCGCGGCTTAACTAGCTCATCTCTGTGATAGATAGATACGATGTAGAACAGAACGGGGGTAATATGTATGAATGGGGCTTGCTGTATGGATGATTTAAGAATGTGACTCGGTCACGATTTCTACATGTATATTTCCTAATATACAGATTGTAAGCGGTATGGACACGGTGGCCGCTAACTTACATTAGCACTCTTGTCTGACATATTATACTTTATATATATACATTTTTTACATATCTCTATATATTTTTCTATAAATGTTCCTAGTTGTATAAGTAAGTTGTGCTTGTGTTCCGAGATGCATTCGGTGTGAGATTAATTGAAGAAATATTAATAGCTCGTGGAGATATTTGGACTATGAGCCGGGTTTGTCGGCTTTGGACATAATGATAATCACCGGGGAAACGAGCTGTTTGATATAATGAACAGAAGTTCGTAGAACAACCGAATTGTTTGTATCCGTTCTAATAAAAAACTGTTTTACTGTTGTGTCTGATATATGTACGAGTATTTGTTTGTTTGTCCGTTCTTTTTTGAAATATATATAAATATATACGTTTGTGAAATACTGATTGTTACTCTGTCTATGTCTTGTTCTTCTTCTTGTCCATCCTTGTAACGTTTTTCTGTCTTTCTGTACACTCTGTATGGTCGTAATTGTTGATAAGTAATCGAACAATAATGATTGGGGGACTCTAGATTCTCCGAATGATTAAATATGGCATACGAGACGACGGTTAAGAATGGGGGTTGGTATAGAAGACAAGGCTTGCTGGGAGATTGAGAAGCGGAAAATAATTTAAGGATAGGGCATTTTCTTTGAATTTTTGTATATCTGGACTAAGTGGACAGCTTGGCTTTGAACAGACGGAACTCCGGTTAGAGACTGAATTATGACAATACCGACTGCAGGTCGGGTAGAAGTTTATTAATCATGTACTTTGGTTAAGGGATTGCTGATAAGTAGGATTCTGATAAATTGGAACAAGTAAATTGAGGCATTATAGGCGCAGTCCTGCGAGGAATGGGAAAATACAAATAAAAGGAGGAATTTTATAACTTGCTTAAGTATTACACGTATATTTAAAGACCATGTTACAATATTCATATTAATGCGACTGGAAGCCAAGAGTATAGTCTCACGCTGGAATATTATGCGATTTGAGGCTTTGATTCTCTTCTAATTAGATATCTGGATCTTATATGGGAGATGGATATCTTCATTTCTGAAATTATTCAAAATCGGTTAGTTAATTGATTCATAAAGAACTTATCTGGTTCGGATTAGTCTAAGGTGTATTATTTGCTTGAAATAAGATACTGAAGGCTGAGTTATGCATGGAGAAACCGACCGACGCACCGCGTCGGTATTTTCAACCTTCGCCTGTCACTGAAATCTTATATATGACTTTAACCGGAATTATCACTGTTGGGACTGCGTAGCATTTGAAGGGTCATATATCCACTCTTGATTAAGCGTTATGGTCATCTGGGTGCGGACGATATAATTGATAATCTGTCGTAGGACGAGCCTGTATGCGTTAGTAGTCTGAAACGACGTTGAAGACTGAAGTCATAGCCAGTCGGTGATGTCATAATTCCCTGGAGAGGCATAGTCAGGAAGCATGAGGGACTGCTTTGGTTGACTAATAATAAAAAAAAAAAAGGGGAGACTGAAGACACTCTTGTGGATCTTATCTGTTGAAAGAGAAGTATAAACATGATCAAGGAATAAGTCTGACTCTCACCTAATTAATGAAATTAACCATTATCTCTGGATAAAGTCGACTGTACAATTGTGGAATATACCTCAACGTTGATGTTGTCTGAAATCTTTGACTGGTAATAGACAGTAATGGTTTTGTGGCCGTTGATCGATCCTAAGCTGAATGGATTTGTTCATCCTCACTGAAATAAGTTTGATTATCAATGATAGTGATTTCTTCTGTTTGATAACATAATGATACAATGATGACTTTCTTTCCTCTTGGAACAACACGGAATATCCTATTGAGAGAACTTTGTATAAATAATTGACCGTAATAATCTTTTTCTGCCTAACCAAGGCACGCACCTGACCCAACAGGTAATAATTTTGTACACCTTACCTAAAGATTGTGGTTGGTAATTAACTAATTATAAATTATATCTTTCTACAATGTGTTGGATATCGATTTGAAAATTTTCATCTTCATTGAGTAATGGTTTGATTCTGAAATATACCGTTCTTTTGATTGAAAGAGGTTGATTGATAATGGTAATGATGTTCTTTTTGTACCAATCAGGGCGTATACCTACCTGATAGGATATGGATTGGCTCACTTTTACCTAGGATTGTAATTAATAAATTAATGGTAGTCTTATCTAATTTGGAATATGCGGGAAGTTGAATTAATATTAGAGTGTTCACCTTACTTTTAAGATTGTGGGAAATTGCGGCGATGACCTATATTCAGATGTAACCCGTGGCCTTAATTGATGTGCCTTGTTTCCTTTTAAACGAAGCATCTGGTTAAAGTATATGAAGTCATCCCGAAATGGTTAAAGAAAGAGGTTTTCTCTTAATATAATAATAAAAATTAGGTTTATCCACCTGTTAACCCTCTTCGTAGCAGTAATCATTACCA
>NW_017133232.1:0-893 GCF_001652005.2 Ceratina calcarata | reverse complement strand
TGGTGAATTGATCGATAATATTGGTAAATAAATAGTAAATTGTTCACCTTCTTTGAAGTGAAAGGAACCATTTGGATCTTCGGCCTTACTGTATAATTTATAATTTTCAAAATTGAAAGAGATATTATAGTAAATTTGACTGACATTGATGCAACAAAGCGGGGTAGCTATATTTGGATAGCCCGCGTAGTGGACACAGTCTTTATCCCTTCTTCCAATCGAAGTGAGTTATATGCAAAGGGCGCTGAGATGTCTGCTGGTGTATATTTGTGAATATTGATGGTTATGATGGTGTTAGAGCGGGGAGTCGTAATAGGGGGAGTATCATAGGGAATCTATGATTAGTCAAAAGAATGAATACGCTCAACGGGTTGAAACGCGCGTGGTTTAAATCTGACGGACGACTGAAGGTTGAAGCACATGATATTAAGGTATGAATCTCTCGAGGGATGGTTGTAAGCTCATTGTCAATGGGAAGAAGGGATAAGTAATGTATAATAAGTGATCAGATCTCTGGGATATGCATTTTCTTTATATTATATTTTCAAGGGCCAATCATTGAGTCGGTTTTTAGAGTCTATATAGAATTCAAACTGTTATAAACTGTTTCTCATAGACTTTACGAACTCACATAAGCCAAATTGAAGATCTAAAGGATTAACGGAAAAATACCTAAGAGACAGGAATGGACTTGTATAAATTCATCACTCGCGACGAGTTGTGACGCTGCGGGATACCTGCCTGGTACTTGAAGAGTTATTTTTGGAAAGTAAAAGAAAAGGGACGGGAAACTGACCTGAGGACGCTTATACGTGATAAAGATTAACAAAACATTCAAGTGAAGAAGATGTATTTCAACGGAAACAACCCGAAAATCAACATGGAAAGTGGAA
>NW_017133231.1:0-461 GCF_001652005.2 Ceratina calcarata | reverse complement strand
ACAAGCGCTCTAAGACATATGAAAGAGAATGGGGGTGGAATCGTAACGATAGTTGATATATCAAAAGCTTTCGATACTGTCCCTCATTCAGTATTAGAGAGCTGCCTTACCAGTAAGGGCATACCTGCAGTCATAGCCGAATACATCAGCAAAATGTATGATGGCTGCAGGACAAAAATAGCATGCAGAAGGGGTGAATCGGTGGAGATGGCACTTCGAAGAGGAGTCAAGCAAGGAGATCCGTTGTCTCCTTTGCTGTTTAACCTTAGCATTGATCCAATAATTAAGGCTATCCAAGAGNAAGCTATGGGCATGAAGGTGTCAATCGAGAAATGTACAACATTCCAAATTGTGAATAAAAACAAAACTTGGCACCTGATTGACCCAAAATTAGTAGTGGGTCAAGAAACAGTCCCTCACGCGGACCCACAAACAACCTTCAAATACTTAGGCGTGGACTT
>NW_017133230.1:0-460 GCF_001652005.2 Ceratina calcarata | reverse complement strand
AAAACCATGGAGAAATCGAGCTTCAAATCAATCGTAGCACTGGAATGCTATGACCAACTAACAAAACTAACAAAGAAAAACAAACACGTAGTCCTATGCTGGTGCCCCGGGCATAGAGGCATAGAAGGAAATGAAAAAGCAGACCAACTAGCCAAAAAGGCCGTCGAATTAAAAAGAATTGGCACAGAACCATGGACACCTATATCATATGCAAGATTCAAGGCAGAACTAAGGAGCTTTACGTTAACAAGACTAAGAGAAAGATGGACAGAAACAACAACATGCAGACAAAGCAGACAAATGATAAAACAGATAGACACGACAAGGGCAAAAGAAATATTACAAATGCGCAGATCAGACACGAGAATATTAACGTACATATTAACAGGACACGCGCCCCTCAATTATCACTTATTCAGAATGGGGGTGAAGACAAACGGAGAATGTGACTGCCACACAC
>NW_017133229.1:0-460 GCF_001652005.2 Ceratina calcarata | reverse complement strand
GTATGGCGAATGTCCCGAGGGGGACGTTAAGGTCGGCGAGATACGCCGATTCCCCCCGGGACTGGGGACAGTGTGGACAAAATGTTCGCTGACGGCAGTCAGAAAATTGGCTGCGCGGGGCAGAATGACAGTTGGGTGGTTCTCCCTGCGTGTCTCGGTCCTCGAGCAGCGCAAGCTTCAATGTTTCCGCTGCCTGGAGGTCGGACACGTAAGGGAGACGTGCACCAGCCCGGTGGACCGTAGCGACTTATGCTACGTTTGTGGTGTCGCCGGCCACCGGGCCTCGGGCTGCTCGGCGCAGCCGAAGTGCGCAGTATGCGCTGATTTGGGCCGCCCATCCAACCATCGGATGGGCGCGGCTCGCCAGGAGGAGGCAATGGCGACTGAGCCTTCACCGCAGTGAAACGCCTCCTCCTGCAGGGCAACCTAAATCACGCCCGCGCGGCACAGGACCTGTTAG
>NW_017133228.1:0-460 GCF_001652005.2 Ceratina calcarata | reverse complement strand
TATTTATTTATTATTAAAAGAAATTTTATATAAAACATAATTGACACCTTCTTGTATAATTTAAAGGTACTTTTATATTTTATGCTTCTGGGCTCGTTTAACTTATGAATGGGAGTGTATACATTGATTCCTCTCGACAGTGAATTCAAGATCTTAATTCTCCCACTTGGATTTCGCAACCCTCCCCGATCCCTCGCCTCGATTGATCGATTCGGTGTCGATCTGGTCCGATAAGCTGGACATTGACAGGAATGAGCTGGCCGTTGGGAAATCTCTTTTTCTAATAGAAAACTTCTTTACTTCGTTTATTGCTTCTTTGACGAATCGTTCACCAAAGCCTATTGTGAATCATGTGTTCTCGATTTTCGATTGATTCATTCGATTCTAACACTAGAACTACAGAAGTTTTTTTTTGTATATGCAATTCTTCGTTTGAAATCAGTTATTTTTACTGGTTTGG
>NW_017133227.1:0-460 GCF_001652005.2 Ceratina calcarata | reverse complement strand
GTCATGAAATATTTGATTTTATGTAAAATACAAAATATTAATAAAATTACGATTGAGAACGTCGAAGAATAACGGAATTTAAACAATTACGATGCATTTGAAGTCCTTCACGATCTCTGATCGCCGAGGGAAGATTACGCCACTACATACTTCGATCAAGCTTGTAACCCGTGATTGAACCAGCAGCGGAGCGTCCCAGTATCTCCCTTTGTCACGGCGCGTATATTCGTACAAAGTCAATCGCTATTATTTTATCGGGCCGGCCGGCCGCGCTTCGCCTGTAAATCTGTTATCTTGATTTAATAACCGTCGATGTCATCCGAGTCGCTCATCGTCCACGATAGAAAATAAAAGGGACGAGACTGTACGTTCTCGTGGGAGCATACTTTGTCAGCTTGTTGAAGTTGGACTTACGAAACGTGACTTAAAAGTATGAATAGCATGTTTAAAATAAAATAAA
>NW_017133226.1:0-460 GCF_001652005.2 Ceratina calcarata | reverse complement strand
GTATCGTGTAAATTCTTGATAATTTTAAGTAGATACTTAATACTGCTTATAAGAGTGGCACTTAGATCTACATCTGAGACACGAACTTTATGGAGAATTTTCAATAGTTTGCTTTTAATTTTGTTCAGTCTTTTGATTTTTCTATTTACGTATATAAGCATGCTGTTTTTTCCTTCTACTGAAGGAGCGTTTCCAAATAACACTTCCTTAATGTTGCTCGATAAAGACACTAGACCTATTTCTATCTCTTGAATTGAGAGATTTCTATTTTCAGGTACAAATACTGAGGGAGAGTCGTTAAGGTCTACTGCGAATTATTCCCACTTTGTAGCTTTAAAGTTATACCTGAGAGGGAAGCTATCATGCCATATGAAGGTGTCAAATTTTGGTAACGAGAACTGGTGTTTTGCAACATAGAATGATCGTTGACGGAAACTACAGACGAGGAGATGATTGACAA
>NW_017133225.1:0-460 GCF_001652005.2 Ceratina calcarata | reverse complement strand
GTTGTGTGTGTGTGTGTGTGTGTTTGTACATATGTACTTTGGTGTTTGTTGAATCAAAACGCGGAAAAACATGAACGTGAATACATTTCCCGAGGAGGTGATTACGAGTCGCGTTGTAATAACGTTGTAGAATGAAACGGTGAGTGGTTCGAAAGGAAAAGACGGTGGTAGAGGACGCGTGGCACCATAGGGGCGCAGTGGTTGATCGGAAATATGGTCAGCCAACACGCGATGGCCACCACCGTTCGTAAAGTTAAGCAGGAGAATCGTCTCAGGCGGCAAAATCAGAATCAAGGTACACACCGACTAACGCACCGGTCATGTAAAATTAATCCATCGTTATTTACTGAACCATAAGAAATTATATTTTAGATAAAATCACAATCACTATGACGCATTGTATTAAATTACATTGAATTACAAGATATTTACAAGATAAAGAAATTACAAGATATTTAAT
>NW_017133224.1:0-460 GCF_001652005.2 Ceratina calcarata | reverse complement strand
GTTTTGGAATGGAGAAATTTCAATGCTCTGTCATTGTTTTTAAGCTAGAGTTCACACAACCCTAATTTTGTCTGAAATTATGAAACGAGTTCAATTATTTAACTATTTATTGTTGACGCTACTAAATAAAAATTTTCACGACATAGCCAGTGAGAAGGAATATTAGAGAGTCTCTCAGTAGCAATCGGTTACTAATGACCGATGATAATACCAGCTTGGCAGTAATTTTAATCAACTCGTTAATCTGGCAATGGAAACTGGACATGATTAATCGGGCAGGTGAAATCGGGTTTAGCCAGTCGCGGCGACGTTACTCGGTATTAATTCAGTAATAAACGCGCTCACTATACCTCGACCATATCTCTACACTCCCACTCACAAGTCACAGAAACGTAGCAATATTTATTATGTATGTATATAAAAATTAAGAAACTTCATTAGATTTCTTATTAAATAATCA
>NW_017133223.1:0-460 GCF_001652005.2 Ceratina calcarata | reverse complement strand
CAATAATATAGAATCGTTATTACATTGACTTGTACTCTGCATGTAATGTAATGTATGCGCGTAAGTAGAACAGGTCTATCATTAATCAGACAAGTACGAAAACCGTAAGATACTGATTGAATTTCTAAGAATTCTGATCTCTATCTGAATTTTATTTATCCCGTTTAGTCTTATATTGACTAATTTGTTTTTTTCTAAACGTTGGACGTTTGTGTTTCGAGAGTCAAAGGTGTGGCAACTTGAAGTTAACAAGTTTCACCTGCAGGCCATAGTTAATAACGATTCACTGCGTTTGCTTGCCGCAGTATGACCAGCTGTGTACGCACAAAGCGAAATTTAATTAAACGGAGATCAGGTCGCGGGCTCGCGGCCCGTGGTTAGGATTAACAAGTCCCTCTATTAAAGTCGATCCTTCTTAATTCCGATAAAATCAATAATTCAATTTAACATAATGTACTAT
>NW_017133222.1:0-460 GCF_001652005.2 Ceratina calcarata | reverse complement strand
GGCTCCACCCCATTTCAAGGCCTAACACTAGTTCTGGGACACCCTGTATATATTTCATTCATTCAATGTTAAAAATGTAAGCGTTTGAATACTTTCGTAGACGTGTGTATATATTTTGCATTGGCAACCTCAAAAGCATGTTTAACACTCAATTATAATCAGTGTCCTTCAGATCCTGCTAAGAAACTATCTTCAGCAATACATGTGCTCCCTGAAACAATATAAGTTTATTCTGAATAATTTTTTCGTAAGATAACAAGTGAGTCAGATGCACAGATAATTCCATTTAGTTGATCCATTCAATATTCTTGCAAATATCTAAAGACGAGTGACGGGTTCATACATGAAGAAAGACTGCTCAGAATTCAGATTGTGCCAGATGACACACATATTTCAAAGTCAAGACTAAAGGGTCTCCTAAACGCCATATTTGCCGTATGTAAAAATATGTTCTAAATAT
>NW_017133221.1:8860-9365 GCF_001652005.2 Ceratina calcarata | reverse complement strand
GTTTATATCATCTGCATTATTAAGTTATATAGTCACCTTATACTTTAATCGTAAATAATATCTTAGATCGTGGAATGAGAAATAGGTGCCAAGGTAATGGAAAATAGTCTTAGAATTGTTTCGTTTCTGTTTTTGTTTTTCTCTCTCCTTTTTGTTGTCCCTTGCAACAGTCTCTACTATGGGTATTATTATAAACTTTCGCAGGTCACACGTATAATTGTTCATAGTGGTGCTTGCTATAAGTCTCTGTAATGGCACAAAACAGTGGACTAATGTGCTATTATTCAGACGTATAGCATCGAGATATTCACGTAAATATATTATACGAAATCGTTACATTCTGCATTTTCGTGGTATCATTTCGCATCCGAAGAGACACAACATTTTACATCGGAGGAATATGTACAAAATAAACATTTAATTAATACCAGGGATCGAACATCTTCCCCCGTTCTTTCAAAGGGCTAGAATATTAATAATAATAATAATAATAATAATAATAATA
>NW_017133221.1:5474-6178 GCF_001652005.2 Ceratina calcarata | reverse complement strand
AATGATAAGAACAATTTATATAAATTATATTCATAGATAAATGTAAAAAGAAAATGTAAGATATGTTTTCTTTTCATTGGCGATCGTCCATGTTGAGGGATGATTACAGTTACAGCCCTTATAAAGTCAGCGTCGCCGGCTCGCCATGTGGTGTTCGTCAGGTTACCGCGGAAGCCAAGAGCTGTGGTTTCCTAAGCACTGTTGTAAAGATCACAGATTTTATGGCCAACTTAGCTTCCGGTAGCCAACTTGACTTTTTACAAGAGTACTTCAGAATACAATTGTGAATGGGATAAGAACCCCATCGAGGAAGTCATTAAGTGAAACTGATACCTCCTTCGGTGGAAACATGTGGCTACCCAAAACGATTCCCAATCCGCAGGTTTCCTGACGAATACAAGTCTAATTCTTGACATCCTTTAGAATATATTGCCATCGAAGTAATAAATAGAAAGCAAAATACTCATTGATGGAAAATACTCATTGTTAGGGAATGATTAGCAATGAATGAAATAATTAATCGATTATTCCTAAAATGTTCGAGATGGAAAAAAATTGTATATGACCTTTCTCGTAGGTAATAGTAGTATCTACAACTTTTATTTGAAATATTTTTCGAAATTCTGACAAAAAAAAATTTTTCGATTTTTCCGAGATTTTTCCAAGGGGTACCCCTTCAAATTTTGTGAAATTTTCGTTTTTTG
>NW_017133221.1:3164-3623 GCF_001652005.2 Ceratina calcarata | reverse complement strand
TTGAATACTATATTAGAATTAAAAACTAAAACTACACTATTTAAATTGATGCTCGATTTTGTACATTGTTTCAAATAATTGTGTATATTTAATTATTAAATCGATCGAAAGTTACAAGTGTAATTGTTTAGAAGTGATCGAAATTCAGTAATCGACCCGCATGTGCGAGTAGCGAATGCATGTTGGTATACGGATGTACCTAACGCCGTTACAGCGTTTCATATTTCATGAATGGTATGTCAGCATTTTCCGTCGATAGCAGTTCCGTTAGCGACCGAATAAAACTTTAACTGACGTGAAACGACTTTGAGTAAACTGCGTACAATAAGTTAAAGTTCGCATAGACATAGAGTTGTTCCTCGAACCGTTTTCCCGATTCCTTAATTCATTGAGCATTGAGTCAGGAGGGAAATTAAATAATTAACAGTTAATAACAATCATAACTGAGTTATTAATTAT
>NW_017133221.1:0-1235 GCF_001652005.2 Ceratina calcarata | reverse complement strand
TCCCCTTGCTGAACCATAATAGTTACAATCCCCAAAAGTTGGACGAGGACGATTTTGCCGAGCTTTTGGGGTGCGTTGCAAGAATTTCCTAAAACAAAAATAAAAAAAAAACAAATACAGACATACAAAACATACTTAATGGAATTCTCGTCTCGCTGCGACAAGCTCTTATAATCGTAATCGTTGAATTGTCAGAAGCAAGATCGTTCCCGAGAACGTGAGCGCTAAGCTAGCGCATGAACGACTGTACAAAGAGAACCGTGCCAATTGGAATGCCAATTATTTGCCAGAGAATCCGCGACAGAGCAACGGGAACTGGATGCTGCCGGCGTGGAACGAGCCGCCTATAAGCTGGTCGCACCAGCAGCCGCAGACGAACCTTAAGAACGAGCGAAAAGCGTCAGCGAAACAGCATTACTTCAGCGTGACGCGGTACGCCGCGGGTCAAAGTGCGAGCTTATCGTCCAGGTACCGAACGCTTCGAGATCATTTAACGCGAATCCTGATCACTTGCATGATCACGCTCGGATGCCTGTTTCTGTGTTGTCTGATCTGGAACAACGATCTCCGCGTACGTTCCACGTCCCTGGACCTGATCGAATACGTATTCTAACAAAATCGAGACTGAAAGTAGATTTCTTTTATAACATTGTATACTAACGCTTTTTATATTGTACGATCATGATGATGATGATTTAATAAATTCGTCGAAAATATACTCACCGAGGGTTCTTATTTGATTTTTCTGTTTTGGAAGAAACGGTGAGGGCGACCCGAGCAGGCTTAAGTTAATGAGGAACCTCGTCGGCCAGCCGTTGGAGAAGTACGAGGAGTTCACCGACTCTTTTTGGATACCTAGGAACTCCGTCGACAACCAGGCGAGGCAGTATTACTTCCCACGGAATCGGTACATCAGCGACCAGACTCTGCGGCTACCGTACCCCAGCGTTTACGGTACGCAGGCTATCAGTGAGTATCCGAAACCAGACTCGAGTCATCATTATTTGGACCGTTTATTTTGAAAGTGGTGTAAGTCCATTTTTGAGAAAAATGAGATATCACGTAATTCGTGCTTAATTTTTGAAAGTGGTGTAAGTCCATTTTTCTCAAAAATGAACTTACACCACTGAACTTTAGAAAGTCCATTTTTCTCAAAAATGAACTTACACCACTGAACTTCAGAAAAATGGACTTACACCACTTTCAAAAATTAAGCACGAATTACGTGATATCTC
>NW_017133220.1:0-460 GCF_001652005.2 Ceratina calcarata | reverse complement strand
GTTCACCATAATATTATAAATTGCAAAAATAAACAGGATCCTATTGTCTCAATTTGGTATTACTTGAACTAATCAAAGGTGAACTAAAAGCAAGAGATATTGGATCTATTAGAAACTATTTTACATTTTGAGGATAATCATTTCATTCTTTAGCATACGTCTTGACAATTAGACGGATGTCAGTTACCTGATGTTTCTATTTAGCTTTCACAACGTTTTTAATCTACAATTTTAATGGTGATTTATGACATGATTCTGTTGAATTATTTGAGGGGTGAAAATGTTTAAAGATCGAAGGAGGCATCGGAGAGTCTTATCGTTCGGATTTGTAGCGGCGACTGTACGGTAGCCGTGCGTACAGGCAATTGGCCACTTCCCTCGACGACGAGGGCTCGTAGGAAGCTGCCTTCAAAGTCACCAGTTATCATTGATCAAAATTACCGCGTAATTTGATGAATGA
>NW_017133218.1:0-460 GCF_001652005.2 Ceratina calcarata | reverse complement strand
CCCAAAATCCCGGCAAGGAGCGCTACAGTTGTAAAACCACCAAGTGGAAGCGGTTCACACAGCATCTGGCTAACGCAATATCGAATCGATATGATGAAAACCGTAATTTAACCATCTCGGAGATTGACGATGGAATACATGAGATTACCACCCTAATCAACGACGCTATCAAATCCACAGTTCCTCTAACCAAGAAATCTAGCAGTACCACCCCCTACCTAAACCGTAAGTTAAACAAACTCGCTAAGGCCAAAAGCGTACTACTAACAGAAGTACACGTACTAACGTCTCGCGATCCCCTTGCAAGATCGAGATCCACTCAATTTGCGAAACAACTTCTAAAAAGCATAACATGGCTCTATCACTACAACTTTCGGAAATCCGTCGAAAACTATTGGAAGAGCGTCCTTCGTAAGATAGATCCGCACAGCTCTGAAAACTTCTTTCCTCGCATCAACGC
>NW_017133217.1:0-460 GCF_001652005.2 Ceratina calcarata | reverse complement strand
CAGTGAAATAGCGTTTATTACATAGAAAATGAACTTGTGCTCACACTTTAAACAACACTTATTGCAATGATTCGTATCTCGTCACTTATACCTAATTGATTCTTATCTTTAGTTCTCGTATCATTTTCCAAAGGTCAAATCATGATTCAAATTTGATAAGATACGTTTATTATATAGAAAATTGACTTATGCTCACACTTTAAACAATATTTATTGCAGTAATTCATATCTCGTCACTGATATCTAATTGATTCACATCCTTAATTCTCGTATCATTTTTTAAAGTTCAAATCATGAGTCATATGTAATAGGAAACAAGTGATTTATAAAGCGAGCGGCCTATTATATGTTTGCATTTTATGCTTCTTCCTGCATTTATTGCTAGTGTCTGTGCAGTGTTCAACAGTGCGACTATAATTCAAGCTCAGCTCGGATATCGATACGATCATGTGTACTTAAT
>NW_017133216.1:0-460 GCF_001652005.2 Ceratina calcarata | reverse complement strand
GTGGTTCATCGTGGTGTAATCGGCCAAATATTTTCTCAATTTTTATTTTGGTCGCCCTCATCATAATTTTCATTACAGTTTTAATTAACATACAATTTTCATATTAAATAATAAGTATAATTAAGAAATTCATTTCATCATTGGTTGTTACGCGATAGTTCTTTTGTTTGTTATTTGTAATAATATCAAAGGAATGTGTATATACATGTGTAAATATCTTTATACTTTATGTTAAAGATATAAAATCTCGCAACTGTAATTGTTGATCTATTTTGTTATCGAACAATGTATACATATACTATATATTAAATAATTGACGAGCACAGTGGCTCAAAAAAGTATTGACATATTTTTTAAAACGAAACTTCTTTCATATTAAGCCAAAGGGCACAATTTTTTGTGGAAGACTAGAGTGTTACTAATTGTAAGCCCTACTATGTAATGATCAAGAAAATGTGTT
>NW_017133215.1:0-460 GCF_001652005.2 Ceratina calcarata | reverse complement strand
ACTTCATTCCTATACCCAAATTGATGTAGGTCACATTTCTTATTTATTACAGAATATTGCATATAAAATATATAATTAAGGAAGGAGAGAAGAGAAAAGGGATTTGTAAATAATTAATAATTTACATAATGCATATTTAATTTAGCGCTCAGCAAACTGGTGAATGCCTAATTTGCTGTCTGAATAATGTGTGATTAATAGGGTAAACTAATAAATCGAATCGGTGATTTCGTCTGTGGAATGTTGATTGGGATCGAAAATTTTAATTAAACCGGCTGGAGTTTTGTGGCCTCGCGATTCCTCGGCCTTCACACCGCGAGCCGTAACTCGAGCGTGAAGAAAAAGAAAATCAATAAATATCTTGGACGTGCACACGCCGCAACGGCGGCCGCGTCGCGTTGTTCAGGCCTTGTCGCTCTCTCGTAATTTTCACCGGAATTCCTGCGAGACTGGCACGGAT
>NW_017133214.1:0-460 GCF_001652005.2 Ceratina calcarata | reverse complement strand
GGCTAAGCAGCAATACTCGAGTTCAGTTATCCAGACACGAACTCTGTTTCGCACATATTTAAATGAATCTGATTATAAAAATCGTTCGTTTCGTTTTATGAAGATTCTTGTCGAGGGTTTGCGAAATCGATGGGACACCGTCAAGTGTCTTCACCTCCGTGGCGAAGCCGCGTCGAAGCCCTAAAAATAAAATAATCGGAAGCATTTTGTGCGCAGGTCGGCCCGCGTTAAATTTAACTCCGCCTCGCGTATCTACCTAAATACGCTTGTACAAACCTTAGGCCCGTTGTTGGCCAGGTTCCTAAGCCGCGGCTCGAGATTTTCCGAGAAACTTCCCCTTTCGCGAGATTCTCATAAAATACGATAATTCGTATCAATTGGAAAATCTTTTATGTTAAATAATTTTATTTAAACCGGCACACAGTTATGATTAGAAATTTTATTCTATAAGATCATCAAA
>NW_017133213.1:0-461 GCF_001652005.2 Ceratina calcarata | reverse complement strand
CTATTTTGCTCTTTCAGCGCCATGTTGGGCCCATGTTTACCTTTCTTACAACGTAACCTACAAGTGTCAAACTGTTGTGCGTCTTTCGTTTGGTTCCAATATTTATGGATTCGTTTTTGTTACATTTTTGGTTAACATTTTGTTTTCTTTGATGGTATCTGAATTAGTTGTGATTTTTACAGGTTTTATCTTTTTGAAGCGGTTAAATCTATGGTTAGATCAGGCGAGAAGCCAGGTGATCGATTTTGCGATGTTAATATTAATCGGGAAGTCATTTGTTGATTGCCGAGAGAGTTTCAATCGTTTTCTTACTTGGTAAGTAATTCATTTTATTTATTTGTGTGTTAATTTCTCTTTTGATATGTTTCAGATGGTTTGCAGTGAAATAGGTTATCTGCTATCTTAGCAAGTTTATTTATCAATTTATTGTCTGAGTCAAGGTCCAGACTGTGTTTTTCCTT
>NW_017133212.1:0-461 GCF_001652005.2 Ceratina calcarata | reverse complement strand
GCCACTCTGTCCATTCATCCATTATCAGTTTATTGAAAAGCGATGATGATTTAAATGCAACAACATGTCTAGAATGGAACTCAGGAATAATTAGGAAGTTAGCATTGATATACTCAGTAGCAGAATAGGAAAAGGAATTCTGCATAGTCGTAGTGCGCACATTCGGACATAGTAACACACGTGGAGGTAATCGCGTCGAAGTACGCACTATCGTGTCAAGGTTGGTCCTATTGAAATTTGAGCACAGGTAATCAGGTTTACGGCGTGCCAATATACCGAATGCCAGGGTGGCCTTAAAGTACAATCTACGAGACTTGACAGATAACTAGCCCAACTTGAGACGGTATGGAGTGACTCGATCCTGGCGGCCTATATTACTATAGACAAACCTCACGCAGGCGTTAAATGCTCTATGTAGCTTGATATTAAGAGATTGTGGAAGGTCATCATAGACTACGCAA
>NW_017133211.1:0-462 GCF_001652005.2 Ceratina calcarata | reverse complement strand
CAAAAATAGAATCAGCGCGAAAGAAACATACGCAAGCTGTTAGCGATATATCGATAAGTATCGACAGATATCAACGAATTCAATTTTTAAAATAAGAAGAAATAGGCAAGGAAATGATCACCGATGAAAGGTAGGGTACCGTCATAAAGGACGGCTTCCTGTACTTTATTGAATATGTACTCACCAACAATTGAGATCCAATTTTTGAAGACGGCTACTATCCGCTTTTAGGANGTGGTTGAGGAGTTATTAACAAAAAACACCGACCAATCAGAGCGCTCGGTTCGCGCGCGCTCCGGCTCGGGAGCGTTGGCTCCGATCCGGCCGGCCGACTTTTCACGCGTTTGAACAACCCGAAGGAAAGTTGTGAGAGACGATTCAGTAGGTTTCGAGTCGTGCACCTCAAGTCAATGACGGAGCCCGAAAAATCCAATAGAGTATTAGGAAATGATCCGAGTATTC
>NW_017133210.1:9155-10833 GCF_001652005.2 Ceratina calcarata | reverse complement strand
ATTCTGTCATTATTGCATTCATATTTTTTCATAAATAATATCAAAATTCTGTCATTTGACATAAGAATTGAATGTACAAGGTACGTAACGCGAATTAAAAATATAATCGATTACTTGCAACTCTGTATTGGCTCGAATTGAAAATTAGTTCCTCAACCGTAATGTTCCTGACGCAAAAAATTGTTTAAATGTAATTTAACGATGATATAGGAGGAACTGGTATGGGTAAATTCAAATAAATACTTTCACTTTTATTTGCACTTCGATGTTGCTCGAGAAGGACATTTCTATGATACTAATATAGACAAAAGTTTGAACAAATCCGCCTGATCTGGCAAAGACAAATATGGTTACTAATCATCGTTTGTTGATTGAATTAAACAGCAACTGGTAATTAACCTTTAAGTTTCAAATTTGATTAATTAAGAATTAATATTATTTGATTAGCTTAATTGACAGAAATTCGACTTAGCAATTGAATTTTAATATTCGATTAAAGAAAACTCCAATTCTCGATACAGATTTATGGAGTTTTAATCGTTAATTATTAATGCGGCAATTAAAATATCTGCAAGCTTGGCCAGAGCGAAGTTCGATTATTGCGAAGCGCAACTCGTCGCGTACAACTGTATGTATTATACAGACAACACTGCATACAATACTACATATATTACATATGTACATAACTTAACATAAATAAATATCTTGGCAAAGTTGGGATCCTTTTTGAAATGTTTGGTGCAGTTTTAATTCGAAAAGAAATACCAGTTGAAAGAACCGCAACAGAGATTTAATATGCTTGGATGGATGTTAAGTTGATTCGCCGCATCGACCAAAAGTGTTCTCTTTTCGAATTCGTCTAATCAACTGGATTTCTCGTTGAAACTTCGGCCGAGCGCTGAGTCTCCCGGTGTACCCCCAAGCATCCTCTATTACCACCCACTTAGCCATCCATACCTACCGCCACTGCGCTCTACAACGGTATGTTGAATATTATAAATACTGTAGGCAGGAGAGAAAAAGAGAGAGAGAGAAACGAAATACAGCGAGTCCAAGGGATAGAGAGATGCGGTTCCTGAATGTGAGCATCTAAACCTGATCAATACGCAGGTCGCCGGACGATTTTATGTTGAAACTTTTGATTCTCGTTCTATGTATACAAAAATATTTTGCACAACTGGTGGTACGTGCTTTTGGATCCACATATGTTCGTGAAACATTTTTTTCTAAGATGAAATTTAGAAAGAGTTCATCACGTGCTTCATTAACTGATGCCAATTTAGAAAACCAGACAAGATGTGCAACGTCGAACATAAATATAGATTTACAAAAATTAAGTGAAAGGAAGGATAAACAAATATCTCATTAATCAAGGCTCGAGAGTTAATTATGTCGAATCATAGTATAGCAACAATCATCTTGGTCATTAGCAGGGAGAATTAAGAGTACTACTTAAGTAGAAAAATCTCAATTAACGACTGATCGTTAATCATCTGTTCAAAAATAGTTCAGTTAGAATTGCATTTTCAATCCTTAAGTTGACAGGGTGAATGTCGTAATTAAGAAATTCGTCAATTAACAATTAGAATTTAATTATCGATTAATAAATACTGTCATTGTCGATTAGAATTTAATCATAAATTGTTAATGTGGTAATTGAAAAATTGAGAATTCTGCT
>NW_017133210.1:3414-8631 GCF_001652005.2 Ceratina calcarata | reverse complement strand
GTTTTGTATCCGGGTTAGTTATGTTTATATGAAAAGCTTTGACTGCTGTTTTATTTTTAGTAGATATAAAACTTAGGGGTCTCCGGAATAATATCGTTTCGCATTTGGTCGGATTAACACGGAGGTTCCAACTCATGTAATACTTGTTGACTTTCTCAACAATTGTCTCTAATTTATTACGGACATCGGATGTTATCGTATCAGCTGTATATACTATCACATCGTCTGCAAAAGCAATGGCCTTAACATCACTGTCTTCGGTATTTACTTGAAATAGTTTTAATAGATCCGCTGTATATAAATTAAATAATATAGGAGAATTAACCGTTCCTTGCTGAAGGCCCTCGACTATATTGAATTTTACGGTAGAAAAGTGAATTCCATCCCATGTTATAAATGTTTTATCTTTAATCATGTCCCATATTAAAAAGATCATGTGCATTGGGAATTCTTTTTTCTTCAGTTTATATAGTAGTCCGTTCATCCATACCGAATCAAAAGCCTTCTCCAAATCAAGCAATGCCGCACCAACCATCCTATTATTTCCTACTTCTGTATTAATATCTGCCAGTAATTTGTGGATTGCATGAATCGTTGAATGCTTGTGTCTGAATCCGAATTGAGTGTCAGGGATAATATTGTTTAAGTGACAGAAGGAAATTATATTAGAATTAATAACAGATTCATAAACTTTACTTATTGCGGGGGTAAGGCTGATTGGTCTGTAGCTAGCCGGATCATTCGGATCCTTATTCTTTTTCGCTATTGGAAGCACTTTCGCGCACTTCCAGATTACTGGGAAATAATGAGCATTTATTGAGTTATTGAATAGTATAACCAGGTCTCGGATTATGTTTATCGGCAAATGTTTTAAAACTATTGGCGGAATTTGGTCCATACCCGAAGAAGTTTTATTGGGCAACCGCCTGAGAATACGAGTGAGAGATTCGACAGTGCAAAATGGATTATATGGAATATCTTCTATGACTGGGCAACTAGCTCGGTTGAAATTATTGAAGTTAATTAATGTGTAATTATTAGCTCGGTTATTATCAAATTCAGACTTAATACCGGATGCTGTGGTGTCAACTATTTCCTTAATTCTAGTTCCGCAATTGGTATATCTTGGGGAGTTAATTGATTCGAAATAAGCGCCTATCACGTCCAGTTTGTCTGTAGGCTGCGTAACTATTAATTTGTTATTTTGTTGGTAAATATATTTCATATTAAAATTGCCTCGTGTTAGCAAATGTGAGTTAATATCAATGTGCATATTATTAATAACTAACGGCTGTTTTGGCCTAAGCATTGCATTGATTTTTGGAAAGAAAGCTTCCGATTTTCGATGGTCAATCTGCTTTAATGCATTTTTCCAATAACTCTCGACAGAACGCTTAAATTCATGCTGTAGCAGATTCCTTGTAATTCTTAGCATAGTCTTAGCTTCTTTGGTCACCATCAGTCTTGCGGTAGGGTCTGTTATGTGTAAGTTATGTAGGAGGGATACTAACGTTCTTTTATATTTTGTTAATTTACTAATCTTAGCGTTTATATAAGTCATGACACTATTACGGGGCTGGAATTTAGGAACAGTAGTGTTAATAGCATGCTTTACTGTAGTCGATATGTTAGTTAGATGTGAGTCTATTTCAGAGATTGGTATAATAATATTGTCAGGAATATTATTATTGTACGATTTGTCAAGAGACTTAATGAATTTGTTCCAGTTAGTTGCTTTATAATTAAATCTTTTCGATGCTGTGCTGTCATTTAAGAACGGTAAACTATCATTGCTTATTTTGCATTCAAAGGATAACGCGTCATGATCACTGTCATAAGGTAGGGTAATAATTTTATCATTAATCAGGCCTCGTAATTCTATTTGAGAATTAATAAGACAGATATCCAGATATGACTGGGCAGGTTTATAGGTAGGATTGACCGCGGTTACGATATTGGTTTTATACAATATACCTTTACTATTCATCCACTGATTTATATGTCTGCCTCGCTGGTTATCAATTCTGTCACCCCATGCTTTACGTCGCGCATTTAAATCACCTGCCATAATATAATAATTGTTATCATTATGCAGCTCCAGTTTAGTGAATAGACTATCTAGTTCATCTAAAAATAAATGCCTATTATCACTACGAGCATAACTACTTATTATATATATATTCTTTTTAGTATTAGTGACTAGCTTGATTATGGTATATTCCAAGATCTCGTTCTCCGCCGAGGAGGGAAATTGCATTCTGGTGTATGGAATATTGTTCTTAATTAGGATGGCTGTACCTCCGCCTTGGATTGAGTTTGGTCTATCTGTACGTATCATCTGGTAGTCTTTAAAAGAAATTTTATGTCTAGCATTCAGCTTAGTCTCAGAGATCAAAATAACGTCGTGTTTATAGGTTTCGAGAAACATCAAAAGTTCATGCCTTCTACAATTGGCAGATATTGAATTAACGTTAATCGTCGCTATTCTTATTTGTTCTATTTTCAGACAGGAATTATCCATGGCGAATTGGAAATAGAGTGTTTAGTATAAATTCTATTTTTTCAGAGTTGGCAGTTACTTGCGTTGCTAACGTTTTAAATTGAGTATTAATTAATAGGGTCAGGTCGTCTTTTAAACCTGTCACCCAAGCCGGTGGTTGCGTTCCATGTAGATGTTCCTGGGAAGGCTGATTCGTCCCGGATGTCCGTTTCGTGGGTTGCAATATTCCAGTGCCGTGATAATTTTCGTGGAAGTCGTTGTAACTATCTTGCATTGGTGCGTTGCGAGCAGCTTGCGAATATGACACATTATTCCTTACATATGCTGGCATTGTGCTGACCTTATACGTACTTTTGGCTTGTCTATTTGCCATTTCTTTCTTTTTTTGAGACAGTGCGAACTTTATATAAGGACATCCTTTGTAAGATGCTGGGTGCCCTTCTTGCCCGCAGTTGGCGCACTTTAATTGTTCCCGGTTTTCTTGTACAATTATCGTACAAGCACCTGGCTCATGGGATTGAGAACATTTAACACATCGAAATGTTAGTTGGCAATTCTTACTGGCATGACCAAGCCTCTGGCACTTTTTACATTGAAAGATGGCAGGTCTTTTTAAATGCTCCCACCTGATCCTTTGGTATGCCAAAGTCTTAATTTTAAATAAATCTCTGGTGATGCTGTCATGGGATAGTTGAATTAGATGATGATAGGCATTCGGCTGGTTCTTATTGTAGATATATCGAGAGATGCTTATTACGTTCACGTTCGGTAATTCATGATCCAGAATTTCGGTCTTGATCTCATCAACGCTGAAGTCTCCCTTGATACCTTTTATTAAAATGGATTTTGGTTTTAGCTCTTTCGGAGTGTAGGAATAAAATTGAATTTTTTGGTTAATGAAAGTTTCTTTTATCTTCTGATGATATTCCAGTGCGTTCGTATATACAACGTGGTTGTCTTCTTTAATTTCCTTAACCGCAAACATTTGTTTCGGTATACTGGAATCCTTAATTAATGATATTATCCTTGTCAGTGTTGTACCAACTGTGTAAATAGGCGGAGGTTTAATGATATTATTTTTGCCTTTGGTAATTTGCTTATGACTATTGACAGTATTGATATTAGGGCCAGAGATTCCCTCTCCTGTCTCCATATCGCTTTCATCTGTAAGCACTTGGTAACGATTATTATTGTCAATTACGGGTTGAGAGGAATCTTCGTTTGAGTTCCTAGTCAGTTTTCTCGTTCTTTTGGGGGTTTCCCATCTATTTCCTGGTGCGTCGTTGTTCGTAGGAGCAACAAGTTGTTCCACGTTTGCTGATGTTGATGCTTCATCATGAGGGTGCTCAGAAGGCATCTTTCCTTGATTGCGAGCTGCTTTTAGGTTTGGCTTAGTGTTAATGCGATTTTATTTTCGACTGATAGAAGCCGAGTTTAGAATCATTCACAATGACATCGAAAGATGATTCATTACGAACGGAAGTCGCTACCGACGGTACGAGGATTGAGCCGAAGAAAGGTGCAAAGAAGTCGAACCCTACGGGTCGTCAGTCTCGATTGAAGCGAACCACGAAATTTCGTGAGTCGAAGAATGATGAGACCGACGCTATGATCCAAAGTGGAGCTCTTGCGCGTCTCAAAGTCTCTGATCCCACGTACACGTCAGCTATTGGGGTCCAAAGGGATAATCACCCCACCGCAGTCCCTATTTCGTTTCGACGTTTAAGATCAACGTTCGAGCGCACTTGGGATGTGATGGAGGCCGTTGGTCCCAGGCCGTTTTCGATTCTCAATACTGCAGTTAATAGGCAGATATATGAGAAAGGAATGCTGCTTATCGCTGAGGCTAAGCTTGCTTGCGCACAGCGGGCCCATATAGATAAGCCAGATGAGGACTTGTTAACCCGGAAGAGTTATACCAGCGAGAAGATACGTGACCTTAATAACATGGTCACATCGCTGCCGCTACCTTTAGCGATGTATGTTGAATGTATAGGCAACATCAAGACTGGAGATAGAATCATAACACCTATCCTCTCTGAGCATGAACAAGCGGTACTGAGTGGAGCTATCACTTACGCTCCCCAACAACTATTACCCCTGCTACGGATCCTAAAAGCTGGAGTTCCCCGTGACGGGCCAATTCATTTGATCGCCCATCAGATCAATGAATTGCCCGGTATCGAGTGGGAAGAGTTCACTCCTCAAGTGGACGGTCCCGTATTCGTACGCCTAACCAACGCATCTGCTGACTTTTGGCTAATCGGTCCCGCCAATCAGGAACAGATAAAATGGACAGATGCCGAGTATCGAACCTTCGTTAAGATCACGAAGTCGCTTAATACCAAGAAAGGTTTCAATGTAGAATTGGATATTGAGCACGGAAACGGTACATTGGCACGAGAACTGGTGCTTTGCAACATAGAATGATCGTTGACGGAAATTATAGACGAGGAGGAGATGGACAATTAGCTCAAATAGCCAACACTAAGAATAAGATATCACTTCTTAATTAGAAAAAACCTCAATTAACGACCGAATGTTAATCTCCAGTTCAAGAAAAGTTTTAATCAAATTATCGATTATAATTTAATCGTTATTGACCTTATTGATTGGAATTTAATCATTAATTGGTGATATGGTAATTAAAAAATGGAGAATTCTGCTCCAAAAAGTTACAAAAGTTGTGCACACAACATAAAGGACAGAATACTTTG
>NW_017133210.1:0-2102 GCF_001652005.2 Ceratina calcarata | reverse complement strand
TCTGATGTAAAATTTAAGTTAGGAGGATATTTGCATTTGTTTCTTGCTTCAAGTAATTGAATACATTAAATTATAATATAAATAACATTTGAAACCGTACAAGGAGGTCGCATGTGGCCTTGGGGTCACACGTTCCCCACCTCTGGTATAAAATAATATCTAGACCAAGAGCTGGCTACATGGTAATCGACTTGCCTAGGTTAGTAAAATATCTTACATGGAAAAGGTTGGATTGGTGCCGGCAAAGCGAAAGCCCGATCGTCAGAAGGCACACCTGAAGGTTTATGCGTGAGCGGGCGATTAAACATGTCGATTTTGAAACTCAGTAAAACTTTTTGCGTCAAGGCTGAAAATCTACATAGATATCAAGGAGCATGAGAAAAAGCAGGAAAAGAATTATCCGAATGCTAGGTGGAAGACAAAGGGTTGTCAGAAGCTGTCGAAATTGCGAAAAATTTTGGGAAATTTACATGTTAAGCAAAACTTCTGACGATCTGCACTTGTATTGTGTACGTAGACTAAACTACGTGCAAAGTGTCAGAAGGTAAAGAGAAGACATTCTGAGAAATTCGGGTGCAAATTGCGGGAGCGTTTTCCGGCGCGCGGTGTTTTTCGTACCCTGAATATTCGTTAAGGGCTCAAGGAACTATTATTAAAATGTCAGAAGTTAATTATGAAGATATACATTCTTATAAGGAATTAAAAAAAAATAAACTTCATTTGTAAAAAAATAGATTTAAAAAGAAATCAGTCCGTTTCACGTTCTACATCGTGCACGTTTCCTTCAGATTCGGGATGTTCGTCACTGTCGTATTCGGATTCTTTATCATCAACTGAAAATAATAAATAGTTAAGTAAATTAAATGAATGATGCATACAATCAGGAATCGCGAATTGGAAATTACCTTCCGAATCTTCAGTATCCAAAGTAATATCTTTTATTGATGGTGGCAACTGTGCGCCTTCAATCCATACGAAGTCGTATGTAGTTCCAATTAACGACCATTCCGAAGTTTCGGGCTCAAATTCTACAAACTTGCCTTCGGGCCACTACCGCGCCCCTTGATTGGATCCGATAGTGTAGAATTCTTTCATATGACAGCGATGTAATGAGCTCTTCTTATTTGTTGTAGAAGCTCGGTGTAGCAAGGTGGCAAGCAGGAAGCGTCGAAATTTTTTACATTTTTCTTAAAATAAGCTTCTTCGGTATTTTATATCTTATGATTGTGAAGGAACATTTCGAACCTAACTGTCTATTTTTGTGTTCGATTCGTACTCATACATGCTACAAACGAATGATTCTATTTTTGCAAAAGTATCGTCTGTACTGATCTGATGTACGTATCTCCTAAATTAGCGAATGCCTTCTGAAACTCCTTTTTTTGTGAAAGCAATTTGAAAGGTCGCTGTTTATCTTTTCTAAAGGATGTAGGATTGTAGTCGTAACCGGCAAACGCATGAAATGCTGGTAATGCTTTACATAGATCTAATCCTATAGAGCGCATTTACATCTGTAATGTCCATTAGTGGATACTCCACAGTCAATATAAATTTTCGCTGTTATTTTGTGTAAATTGCCTTATCTTTATTTTGTGTAAATCTGTATTAGAGCACTTCACTACCACATTCGAGTCTGAGTTTGCTTTAGAGACATGGTAAACAATTACAGTGTCAGTCTCTTCGTGCGAAGGGCAAGATAAGTCAGGCTTCTCCGCTCGAACAACATGACCATGCACATCGACGCTGTAAGAGTACCAATTCTTGAAATTTAATAAAATGATCTTATTTCCTATAAAAGGGGCTACATCATTGCTTTGCCAATGTGAAATTAGGTAAAGAACAAGAGCTTCCTTAAATTTATCATTCCTAAGATCTTTAGTACAATCATGTCTCCTCGTTTGTTCCGGACCAGAGTTTAGGTACTCCTGATTATTGTCGGAACGTCCCTTCAACGAACGTTAATAATCTTTAATAGATATCTATCTAAAATAGCGAATAGTATCTATCACGAACTATATGCACACATGAAGCACGATAAGTTGTAAGGATTTGTAAATTTTTTTTAGAAATACTGCCGAACGATTGTGGTACATGTTTTATGG
>NW_017133209.1:0-315 GCF_001652005.2 Ceratina calcarata | reverse complement strand
ACAAAGTTACTCATTCATATACTTGCTATGACTTTGTCGGGGGAACTACTACCCCACGTGTTCTTGTGTTTGCAAGAACCGACAGGGAAGTTTGGCCCCCGAGTAGAAAAAACTGTGCATGATTTGCAACAACAGCTTGGAAATGTTTATGTCACATGCTCAAAATCGGGAAAACTAACGAGTGAATTATACAAATCGTTTTTGAGTAATGTGATGGTGCCTTACGTAGGGGCACAAAAATTTTTACTTATTATAGATTCATGGGGGGGTCAAACGAACCCTGTAGTATATGACGAAATTTTCACAGATGACGCA
>NW_017133208.1:0-461 GCF_001652005.2 Ceratina calcarata | reverse complement strand
ATAACATTAGTATCTTGTACGCTACAGTTAACAAGTTTTTGAGTATGACAAAAGAGTTGGATTCATTCATTGTTGTATACTTACAGATATAATAATACCTATGCGAGAACGAGTTAAATTCTTGAACGTACCTTCGGCATTTGGAAAGGAAGACTTGTCTCGGGGTAGTCGAAGGGTAGTGACCAGTGCGAAATATGCACCGTGCTGCACAACATATCACTCATATGCAGGGCCATGTTGCCAGAAAATAAGGAGGACGAAAAAACAAACGGAAGTATGGAATATTCAAAGTCTTCAACCTTCGAGCAGCTAAGCTGCTCGAGAGGCGTTAATTGAACATTTCTTCAATTAAATGTACTTGTATAAATAAATTTGCAAATTTGTGTACATAAACGATTTTACTTACTGTACCTTATACTCCAGAATATTGCACTTTCTTGAGACATTCACGATCAATGTTT
>NW_017133207.1:0-461 GCF_001652005.2 Ceratina calcarata | reverse complement strand
ATTTTATCTACAACAGGCATGTTAGAAGATGGCGCAGGAGAAGACAGCACAGAAGTATGAGCAGAGTCAGATAGGGTCTGGGAGGACTGTTTGGCTAGGCGTAATTCAACTGATTGCAGGCGAGTTTCCAGGTATTTCACCTGTTTGGTCAGTTTTAAATTTTCCTCAGCCAGATCGGTTGCTTAGGAGATTCTCTGCCCAATTCTGAGCATACTTTCTTAATTGTTTCTTCCGCCTGTTTCAATTTTTTAATGTATCCTCCTTTTAAGTTTGAGGAGGTCTTGCGGACTACTTCGACTTCTTTAACGCAGTCTAAGAGAATACCGGCGAGATTAGAAGCGGTTTCATCTTGAATGAGGGAAATATTGCTGGCCCTATCATCATCAGAGGCATCGGTAATGGAATTATCAAGATCAGGGTCGCTCCTTTTGTACGATTTCTTTTTACCGCGGCTACTGTTC
>NW_017133206.1:0-461 GCF_001652005.2 Ceratina calcarata | reverse complement strand
CCAATGTAAAACCAAAAATTCTCTCCCCACGAATTAACAATAGATCAATAACTTTTCAATGATCTTACCCGCAATACAAGTAACACACTAAATAAAAACACCCGACCGTACAACGTACGAATATTAACAAACCATCAGAAATTGTCACGAAACACCAACATACATATAGACAATATATTAAACACAAAACTACAAATACAGAAACGCACAATCTCGAACGCAAATACACAAATACAGGTAACGAAACAAATAAATCCTCTAAAAATACAATACAGAATCAAAACAAGAAAAACGAAACAAAAATATACCAAGATAAATTAACAAACTTAAAATATACACAAAAAACCGCACAATCACGATTAATGAAGACTGAAACTTCTCCCTATGAATTAACCACAAAATAGTGTTTATTCAACAAATCTTGCCCGCAACATAAGAAACATATAAAAAGAAACACTCGA
>NW_017133205.1:0-461 GCF_001652005.2 Ceratina calcarata | reverse complement strand
CTACAAGTGCAAAACCTGTGAGAGAGTGCTGCGCAATTATTACAACCGTCCTACATAAACGTACTTAATAAATATAACCATTAGTAATTACACATCATTATATTATTATCAACATAGAACCTACTAAACATAACACAGTTTTTGTTCCAAATTTTCGTTGTACAGATTAGGACAAATTAAAGATGTTCGTAGCACTTGTGTGAATCAACCTCACAGCGTGTTGAACAGAGGTTCATGCTTTAAATGCACTAAGGCCGGTATTCACAGTCCGTGCTCAAGCAATTGCTTGAGCAATTGCTTGACCAAGTTCGTCTTATTCGATATAATAAGGAATAAGGTGGTCTCAAGACTTCATGTATTCACAGTCCGAACTTAGGGTTTGCTTATTCGAAAAGCGACATCTCAGGGCTTGCTTATTCCAAGCAAATGCTTGAGCAAATGCTTATTTCCCTTCGGCAATC
>NW_017133204.1:0-461 GCF_001652005.2 Ceratina calcarata | reverse complement strand
ACACACACTCTTCCAGTTGCGTACACGCGAGAGAACACACAGACCAGACTATCTGTCCTGGATCGGACGAAATAAAACTTTTAGCGAAGCGAAATCCAGTCTTTAAATATTTCGAACCTCCACCGATCCCGTCCTTCTGTTTCCGTCAACACGTCCACCGATGCCGGCGTCCCGTTTCAATTTTACAGTTCTACGAGCCTCCTTTGCGCCGGAAGAATCGAATTTGAAGAAAAAATAAAAGCATCAAAGGTACGTTTATCTTGTAAATATTTTATTCCTTTTTCTTTACTCCAAGTTTGCTCCTCTTATTGCTGCTCGGGAACGTCAAGTGACGTCAAACATTGGCTTCGTCCGTCCGATAATATTTTCACGCGACGTACATCCCGTAATAAAAATCATTTTCAGTTCACATATTATTTTATTTCCAATAAACGATATTTTTAAAGAATTATTTATCTGAT
>NW_017133203.1:0-461 GCF_001652005.2 Ceratina calcarata | reverse complement strand
CCAGTGGTTATTGAAGATTGCCAATCGTCTGAAGCCCCGGCAAGCACTGATGTATGACGCGCTGTTGGCAACAGTCGCTGATATTCGCCGACGAAACGACGCTGAACGTCCTGCATCAGATCAGCAGCCAGAGCTATATTTGGCTGTACGGTACCGGTCGTGTGTGCGTAATCCGGAAGATAGCACGCCACATATGGCGCTTTACGACTACCAGGATACGCACAGCGGGTCTTCTATCCGGCAGAATTCTTGGTCGGATATACCCGGTTATCTGCAGGTCGACGGCTACGCCGGCTATCACAGCACGCAGGCCGGGCGGGTAGGTGTAGGCACATACTCGGCGTACCTTCGAGGAAGCCCTGCGGGCACAGCTAAATTCCAAAGTGGACAAGACGCTATAGGCATTGTCGCTCATCTAGAAGCTCTACCGGATAGAGAAAGTCTGCCAGAAGAAGTTATTG
>NW_017133202.1:0-461 GCF_001652005.2 Ceratina calcarata | reverse complement strand
AAAAAGGAAACAAGACACTACACAAAGAGATATCTGTAGACTTAAGAGCGAGCGGCATCAGATAATGATCCTGAAATGGAAAAATGAACTTAGCACTCTACAATTATCTTCTAACTCTCTATTACATGCTATACGTAACAATTTCGATCGATGGATCTGCCGCAAGCATGGCCGGATGGGATTTGCACTATCGCAAATATTAACCGGTCACGGATGCTTTGGCAGGTTCCTAAAACGAATAGGTAAAGAAAGCTCCACAGCATGCCATCATTGCGATGACCCTAACGATGATAACTTACATACTATATTCGCATGTCAAGAATGGTCTCAGTATAGGTCCGCAATTCCAAATCTTAATCCTAACATAGACTCTCTATCTGAAATTATTGAATATATACTTATCTCCCCAGACAATTGGCAAAATTTTTATAGCTTCGCATACAAAGTCATCTCTCACAAAG
>NW_017133201.1:0-461 GCF_001652005.2 Ceratina calcarata | reverse complement strand
GAGTATGTTCTCATAAAAAAATCTATATAGCTCTTCATTTTACAAATGTTAACTTTATGTATAAATCTTTGTTTTAGATGCGCCTACATCCGCCTGGAAGTGAAGTACCGTATAATGGCTCACGTTTGTCAAAGTTCTTAATTGTTGATAAGGGAATCTATAAGAAAAGGAATGAAGTTGAAGATAGTGATTGATAAGAAAAAAGTTTCATTTCTGGTTTTTTAAATTACATGTGAACATTCCAATATTCTTTTTACATTCTAATTGCTTCAGCTATTGATTGATGAGTTAATTTATTATTTATTCGATTATTTTTCATACCTGACGAAGTTCGCGCGTAGTGCAAATAATTTACATTTGTAACATTCTAAAAATTGAGAAGTTTGCGGTCGGTTTTGATACAATTTGTATTTTTCCTTTTGCATAGATTTTATTAACTAAAATATTTAACGTTCCTATTC
>NW_017133200.1:0-461 GCF_001652005.2 Ceratina calcarata | reverse complement strand
AAAAAATCAGAATCTTTTACGCAGTTCAACAGCTTGATTTGCGCTCCGATTCGCTTTAAACTTCAGACAAACTCAACGATTTTGTAAACATTCTTCTTCTCATGAAGTCTAAGATTTCTAAGAAATTTTTAATCTATATTACTCAAAAAATTATGCGGAAAATTGCCCAAGTTTTTAAAACGATTACTTACCGACAAATCATCGTAGGACGATACATTTCAAGGGAATAGTAAATATAAAGTCGTGACATAAAGACAGTTAAGAATTCTTTTCTAATAGTGTCAATAGTTCTTTCTCATTTCTTATTATCTGAGCCTAGAGAAAATCTTTAATTAACATAGATTAAAGAATTCTGAGACCGCTAAAATTTGTATTCTATCGGAGACTGTCTGTCTATGATAACACATAAGCATAGAAAATCAGGTTCTTATGTTGGTTAGCGAGTAAATTTGTACGCGCCA
>NW_017133199.1:0-461 GCF_001652005.2 Ceratina calcarata | reverse complement strand
TGGGAAAGAAGATCGAGACGCTGGATGACACTTTCGAAGCCGTTCTCGAAGTTGATAAGCGGCTGAGGAACAGACGGTATGACTCAACCTCCAGCCAAGGGCGCAGTTGAGAAGGACGCCACGACACAAAGGCTACTTACCCACCGCAGGAACAGCGGCCGCTGATACTGGAGCAGCGGGCTCCGCCGATTCCTCCAGCGCAGTGGTCGATTCGCGGCCGCGAACTACGCGGGTACCGGCACACCCAGCGACCCAACAGCCGTCGCGTCGTCGCAACGTAAGTAATCGCAGTTGTTTCTTCATCTTTTCTGTTCCAACCGGGAGATTTCCGTAAGAGAGCCGCGTGTTGTCAGAGAAACGGCGGGCATACTCTGTCCGCGAGTGTGCGCGCGAGGAAAAACGACAAAAATTTTTCGCCAAAAGTTCGCCGTTTCGACGCGATGGACGCGGTTGGATTTTGT
>NW_017133198.1:0-461 GCF_001652005.2 Ceratina calcarata | reverse complement strand
TACAATATGAAGAAATAAGTGCTGTTCTTATCCAATTATGTAAATTATTGTAATCAATCTTCAATTTTATTTCAAATTTTCAACCTCGCCCTTAGAACAGCAAAAAACCAAATCGATGATTGTTTGCATGTGTATACAAACTACCCTATTGAATAATTCAACGAGTCGTCTGCACACATTGTGGGGTAACCATTTTTTGCGGAAACGGAAAAGGCGAGCGAGAGGGTGGCGAAGGAGTAAAAGAGTAGAACGCGTGTGGCTCGTTTACGTACGTTTAATCCAAGAAAGTAGGTTACGGGTGGCGACAATAAAGCTGGTTCGTGAAGACATTTTACGAGTCTCGATACCAGTCTCGCGATAAAACGAAGACGACCCAGAAAAGGGTAGGTTAACGGAAGAAAAGGAGAGTAATAACTGCGAGGAAATGGTTGCCGAAGGACGCATCGTGTAGATTTAACATT
>NW_017133197.1:0-461 GCF_001652005.2 Ceratina calcarata | reverse complement strand
AAGTGGCCTTTCGGGCCTCGGGTTGTACGTTGGGCGAACAACCCGGGCGCGGACTTCCCCCCTCCTGCGGGTGGCACGCGATCTTCAGTCGACTCGTTTTTTTCCAAATAGTTTTCGCGGCGATTCAAATTCTCTACTGACATGTTAAAACGACCTGAGATCAGAGCGGTCTCGCTCGTATGATTTCGGATTGTCGGACACCGCGTCGTTTGGGTGGAGAGGGACAGGCATACGACGCGGTTCGACTTTTTATTTACCCTCCGCGAGACTCGACCCTTCGCGAGATAGTGGAAGATAGCTAGTTCTATCAAGGAGAGAAGTTTTTACGTTCTCTCTAGGGATATCGAGACTCTAGTCTAGGACAGATGGTGAAGTATTTTTAAAAATAGAAAAGAACGACCGAGGAAGAGAGACACGTGTAGGTCGCGATCCCTTGTGAAGATAAGAAAGGCCCCTGACCG
>NW_017133196.1:0-462 GCF_001652005.2 Ceratina calcarata | reverse complement strand
TTTCTTTATCTCCACGTCGTTCTTTTCTAGTTTTCCGTGCTATTACCCTTCTAATTCGGTGCGTTGCCTCAGGTATAAGGGTCGTCTACCTGTTTGTTCGTGTTACCCGTTCTCGTACTATTTTGTTTTCTTCGCGGTCTCGTGTTTAATTGTTAGCTTATATGCGCGTTTAGAGTTGGACATAATTTCGGCTGTTTTGATTCTANGCGGGTTTGGTTCTCGTGGTTCTGTATCGATCTTTCTCGTTTCAATGTCGATAGCCGGGCCGGGAGAGCGGCCGTTCATCGACTTTTCCGACGCGTTTATTCTATTTTCTTGTATACGTTTTCGTTCGATCGGTCGGTCTCTGGCCGCAGGTGTGCAAGGGATTATCCCGTTGGTCTTTTCAGCGTAGCTGTTCTCAACCAGTTTACTTTTGCCGTTGCGATTTCTTGATTTTCTCGTTTTGTCTTATGTAGCTGT
>NW_017133195.1:0-461 GCF_001652005.2 Ceratina calcarata | reverse complement strand
CTGTCTAATTGCTCGCGGTTTCTCTGTTTCTCTCATTCATTTCCTCCCCTTTTTCTTTTTTTTCTTTGTTTGGTGGTTGCTTTCTTTTGTTTTATGATTTGTTCTTTTCTTTGTTGTTAATTTTCCCTCTGTTTCGTCTGTTTGATTTTTCATTTTCTTTCGTCAGTCTCGTTTGGGTCTGATGGTCCGCGACTCGTTTCCGTTTTCTCTTCTGTTCCGCTCGTTCGTTAATGTTTATTGCTATTGTTTGTTGGTTTTTGTTTACTTTGTCTTTTCTTGTTTCGTGTTTTGGGTTTTTCGTTTCCAGTGGTTGTTGTTTCTTTGGTTCGTTCGCGTCTCTCTTCCGTCTGTTTCGTTCGTTTGTTAGTTTTTTGTTGTTATTGTTTATTGTTTTCGTTTCGTTTGATTTTTCCGTTTTTGCTCGTCGGATTTGCTCGGGTTCGAGGGTCAGTGTCTTTCCT
>NW_017133194.1:0-462 GCF_001652005.2 Ceratina calcarata | reverse complement strand
TTTCCGATAGTGAGACATTGAAAGAGTGTTATATATACATAAATACATATAAATATATATTATTATTATCCGTGGTAATAAGAGAGCCCACGGGTGTGATCAGCTATCGACACGAATGTTACGAATCACGTTCATCTGCAGAAGAGGGACAACGACGTGTAACATTGCGAACAATACTGTACACAATGTACATCTATTATCACATGTAGCGTACGCTACCTGTTCTTCACNATGCGGGTGCTTAGGATGCTCTTCGAGTTGATAGACTGTCGCAGTTGGTGGATCGTTTTAATCAGCAGGGATCGTACGCGTCACGTGTCCGACCAATAAATGAAATTGAGCATCGAAGGTAAACTGTTCTGTGGAAACGAAAAGTACCTCAGCGATTATTCTGTCTCTTTCTTAAAACACTATATAAAAATAGTGTATGCACGCGTATGGACCCGAGTTGCAACGCGTATA
>NW_017133193.1:0-461 GCF_001652005.2 Ceratina calcarata | reverse complement strand
TGAAATAGTAACAAATTGGTTGCTTCCAGTTCTTCGTAATGCCTTTAAGCATGAAAACGAGGACATGGTCAATAATACCACCGTCTTCAGAGACGCCTTCGATTTTATCTTTATATACATTGTACTCGATGTTCGGAGTTAACGACATTTCGTCGAACATCAAGAAGCAAAATTTCTCATTACTTTGTAAATACTTCACAGCATCACGAACATTTTCTATAGTTACATTATTAATTCCAGGAGAGACGGGAATTTTGTGCAATAATCTGGCAATTGTTCTTGCTGACAAGCTGACAAGAGCCTGCACGGTACGCCTGATGCCTTGTATAGTGCTGAGCACATTACTTTTTCGTCTATTGTAAATCTCTGGCCTTTCGGTTTTACGTTTTTACGGCTTAGTTGCCGCAAACAAAAGTTTAAAGCTTCTTTTCGCAAGCCAGAGGAACAGAAATTATAATGAC
>NW_017133192.1:0-461 GCF_001652005.2 Ceratina calcarata | reverse complement strand
GAAGGAATATCCCGATTCTAGGAAACGCATGATGACTCATACGTTTCAGAAATTTTAATACCCGAATTAAATGCGAATTTCTACTAATGCAACAAGGGAATAGTCAATTTTACTCCCATGTTGCATATAGTGTTTTATTCACGACTGAACTGTAAAGTCACTTTATTTAAAACTAGGTTAGGAACCGTGTTTTGAGGATTACACGCCGTAAATAAAAAGATATCAAGACAAATTTAGTACGAAATGAAAGCTAATCAACCGACGGATGTCAACGTCGTATTTAGAACAACGAACGACAAATATTTTAGAAATAAAAAAATAAAAACCAAAAAGTTAGTTTAAACACAGACCGGCCGGCCAGCCAGCCGATCGGCGTGCCCATATCAATAACTTATTAATATGTGATCTCGATATCGACGGTTCTTGAGGGTTACACACCACAAATAAAGAGATATCGAGAC
>NW_017133191.1:0-461 GCF_001652005.2 Ceratina calcarata | reverse complement strand
ATGAGTGGTCCGATTTGGAGGTAGTCTTCTTTTTGTTTTAAAGTGTACTTATATAGTCAAAATCGATTCACTGTATCTATCCAGGTATTTCTAAGTTCTCCAAATATCTTTTCTTCTTGTAACGCAACGTTCTTTCTCTTCGTTGGGGAAAAAGAGAAGAAGCCAGGGTTTCAACAGTCACGTCGATAACAGACGAATTAATAAGTATTCCGTTTGGCCCGCTCGTGCGTCCTCGATCCGAGCAACAAGTGCATTCTTATGCAATGGGGAACAAACGTGCGAGCGACGAAGTCACCGGTGCTGGGCCGTGCGTACGAGTTGCGTGCGCGTGCATGACCGTTATGCAACTGCTCGGGAACGCCAACCGAAAACAGGGCTTGAATAAAACTGATAAAATGTCTCATTAATTATAAAATAATTGTAACTTTATAATTACTATCCTGTTTCGAGAAAAATTTTAT
>NW_017133190.1:0-461 GCF_001652005.2 Ceratina calcarata | reverse complement strand
TTTCTGCGAAAGTATCTATCAGATGCTTAATTAATTTTTCTAAAAGTTTCGTGATTATCTCAAGTAGTGTCTATTTAGGTGATAACTTCCTTAAGAATATACAGGAGTCAAACTAGTACCCTTGGCGGAAAAATTGGGAACGCATTTCACGTTTCCTGGACATAATTTTGAGAAAAATGCGATAAAATTTAGATGTTCTTTTTCAGGAAACGTATGTTCACTTCTTTATTCAACCCTTTTTTAGAATAATTGATAAAAAGAAGTATTTTCTGTGCAAAATTTTGTTTTTCTTCAAGTTTCCACAGCGAAATTAGAAAATCGTGGGGAATACAGGAATGTGGGATTCTACAAGGAACATTTGGGATAATAAATTATAAGAAAATATTGCCCTATCGCCTCATAATACTTACACGGCGAAAATTCGGTTCGTTTGAATTCCCACTATTATAATATACTGAAGT
>NW_017133189.1:6082-7185 GCF_001652005.2 Ceratina calcarata | reverse complement strand
GTTTTATAGAAAGCTCGCCTGTACAGAAAATATGTTCGCACGACGCATTTAACGCGTGGGCCGTTGTATAAATAATCCTTTTTTTTTTCAAATTCAGGATTTTTCCGAATTGCTATTACAAACGTTTTATTTTGAATAAAACGAAATGAAATTCCGGGGACGCGAACGGTGCGCCCGATGACCGAGGAAGAAACGCAATAATGGAAAAGCCATCGAAGTTTCGGCGAGCGTTCAATCTGGATGAGAGAATGGAACCACTCGATTTCGCGACAGACGGCCATGTTTCGCTGGACCATACCGATTGAAAACTAGCATTTCGCCCGTTTCGTTGATCCCCGCGCCCTGCCATTGGTAGCCGTCGATTATTTAGCATTTCTCCGTTAATACCTCCGGCAATGTTTCGATATTCCGTCGACGAATTTATCGGGAAACGAACGCTCGGAAAAGTTATTTCCGTCCTACCCTCTCCGCTTACCTCTTTACTGGAAATATTGACGAATGCAATTACCGGCAAAGCTACCATCTAAGATCCTATTTGATTCTCATTTACATCCAGAAAAAACTTATTGTAGTATCCAATTTCGCAACGCAAGTCTTCTTGATAAAATCATCATACGATTTCACTTGATGATTATAACAATTTAGTAGTCCCAATAAAATGTATCGAATCAAATATATGGAATAAAATATGGATGTATGGAATAAAAATTCATACAGGAAATTAGACAGAAATAAGTGTTGCGTCCTGTTCCACAATCGCAATTGATACGGTCGACAGAATGCGCGGAGTGACTTGGATATTGAACACAATAAAAATGCAATGTTTGTTTAACTATAGTAGACTGTATTTCGTACAAATAGTAAACGCGTCTTAAAATCAAACTTGAAGTATGCTCTGAGTTTCTCGTGTGATGTGCTCTTGTCGACGAACGAAACTCCTATGACTCTCTTCGCTGCTGGACAAAGCTTCTTCGAAAAAATTGCAGAAGGAGCAAAAAGTCAAAGTAGTGGAGGTTGCATTTCCCAACAAAGAAAAAACTGCGAAGCCAACCGAAATAAGCCATGTGGTATGACCACCCTTAACACTAGATTGCCCAAGGAAG
>NW_017133189.1:5286-5918 GCF_001652005.2 Ceratina calcarata | reverse complement strand
CATTTTTACTGCTTCTGGGCAATATAAGTATATACTAAGTTTCAGTCTTTCTAGTGTTAAGTACCTGGAGACCTTTGACTCGTCGTTTTGCTAATGACTTCTAGGTGCTAAAAAAAACGGTACTCTAAACAGGGTATAGACAAACCCTAAACCTCTTGCCTTACTTTCTACCATAAATTCTATGCAGTTAAAAAATAATCCTAAGAACGCATCAATTATTGTTAAAAAGTATAGAAATAATGAAGTGCATGAAGAATAAAATAATATCAAGGGGCGCGGAAATATCTGTTCATTTTTGTTTCTTATCTGTATTTCTGAAAACGTGTGTAAGCAGGGATGTAGACGGTATTATACGAATCTAGATAAGGCATCGTTTCACTTTGCAGATAAGTGCCGGGCCACCGGTCATTATCGATTTAAGTAGGGAACGGGTTTCGCGCGTCGATTGGCGGTTTGGCCGAACGGCGCGAATTAACATACTCGATGCTCGGTTGCACGTAACCCCCGGTTTACCATGATCACCGCAGTTCAACGCTTTCATCGATCCCGACCGTTCGTTCCATTACGAGCCTCATCCCTATCATCTTTTTCTGTCGTCAATAGTACAGCAATATTCTGGAATAGTAATAACG
>NW_017133189.1:3350-4840 GCF_001652005.2 Ceratina calcarata | reverse complement strand
GGTTAACTGGTTAATTATGATATCAATTATTGATTTATACAAGGTGTTCCAGAAGTGTTAGCGCCGAAGAGAGACGATTCTGTGTTTCTGAACAACAATTTTCTGAAAATAGTCTCTTTTAGCCACGTGTTATAGAAAATCATTAGTTTCACACTGGACTTGTTTATGGCTTTGAATAAATCTCGTTCGAGGTATAGATAGTAGGATGAAAGAACAAAGAGCGAAACGATATATTTCATCCGCTAACCAGTATTTTATTGAACCTCCTCGAAAAATCGCTTTGATCCCGTTGATAGAACCACGGCACATTTTCTATTTATTATCACGTTCGTCTGCGTAAGCGAGTGCAATTCGATCGTCCGTATCAGTTCTCCTCGCGAGAATTCCCCGAGGGTAATTTCGATAATTGCCCAGGAGCAGTTTTCCGCCCTTGCATAAACGAAAGGATTCCGGTCGCCTAGAAATTGAACTTAAACCCCGACTGGTCGGGATTACAGAGTGTGCGAATCCTGTGCCGAGATTGGCCATTGTTTCCTAGAAACTTGATACCGTCTGAACGTTTCGTTCGTAATAAAAAGTAACAATTGACGTCACGCGATTACTGCGTTGATTAGCCTTTGTGACGAATAAATTGAGAAACATTCTCGTGCATGGGAATTAATTTAATTACCAACCGTTCGTCGATCGCGAAGGGATTATTCTACAAATTATTGAATCAATTTATTCACTGTTTTATTAAATACGATTTAATCGAACAGCATTACTACAGCTGTTTTATTATATTTCATATTTTATTTAAAGTACTTGTATCAGACGGAAGGATCGCGAACATCAATAATTTATAATGGGATCTTCTCTCGAGGGAAATAATGTTGTTTATTAAGAGACAGTAATAAACGCGACGAGCCAGATGCAAAAAGGGAATTCGCGTCTGTACGAGGTAACACGTGTTCGAATGAAATACCTGTTGTAGCCGTGTACCGTAACGTCGCGGCAGATCAATTTACTTGCCGCTGCACAAAGTACGTGCTCCATGTCGTTAATGACACGACGCGAGTCGCGCCGCGAGCAGCAATATTCATTACAGCTGAAACGGAGACAGACGGGACCGCGACACCCGTTATTAGTTCTATACCGAGAAAATGATCACGGCTGGATATAATGCTTGACACGGTTTTAATATCACAGATTTTCCCAAAAATTGTTTAAACGTCGTTCAGATTTTTAATTCAAGGAAAATATAAAAAAATTGTTTATGTCGAAACTTTGAATGGGTGTTAATATTTTTATATTATTCAATGCTATTTTATTTTAATCAAGGGACGCGGTAGCGTCCCGAAGGCAAGTTTGAGTCTGAAGATGGCAGCTTGTCGTCGGGTACCGCGTCCCTTATATACACGTAAATTCGTGTTCGATTTTTTTCTTTCATGAATTACGATTAAATCTTTGGCAATTTGTCAATGGTTTGAGGTTTTTATAAAGTTTTATAC
>NW_017133189.1:835-3261 GCF_001652005.2 Ceratina calcarata | reverse complement strand
CATCAATAAAGTGCCAAATAATCATACTTAACTCATTAAATATCGAAATTAGAAGAAGAATGCACTATTTTTAATTATAGGAAATGCGTTTTTATAAGATACATAAACTTTTGGGATTAACTATGTAGCCAATACATCCTTTACATGCTCCAACATTTAATATATATAATTGAATATACAAAATCATAGTACTTTCATGTAATATCTCATATTGTTGTTAGAAATGACTAATAGAAATTAGATAATATAGACTGAAGTCGACCTATTTAATTGTTTTGGAAATTGGTGTTAATTATCATGGTATTCGACATCGTTTATCAGCATTTAATTAATGTCTTTGATTGCAGTGTATCGCGATCCCTGGCCTCGGATTCCGTCGCGGTAGCTACCGATGCGTCTGCAAACGTGGCTTCTATTATCCGGACACAAAATCCACCAGCAGATTCTACAATGGCACCGTGATCGAGGAGGAATTCGAGAAACTGATGATGGTAAGTCCTCCCGAAACAATTACCCTATTGAAATGAATCCCTACTGTTCTGATTTAATTAAGCTATAATACAATTGAATAGATTATGATATATAAATTGGATGGAGTATTTGTAGCTTAATTTAATAACAGCGATAAATTTAATTCGCCAATTTTCTGAATATAATTTTACACATTTATGTGATAATTATAAATGGATTAAGATAATACAATACTATTGCCCCACACATACACATACCAACCTTATAGACTCTGAACAATAGTAACAAAACAATCACATTTCTTTAATAATCAATAGTAACAAAATAATCACTTTATAAATATAGACGAAGTGAATTAATTCGATTTGAACGATGAAAGTAATTAAGAATTGCATAAAGTTTGTATGAATGACAACAAATCTGATGAATAGAAACGGACAGAGCAGAAGGGTTGATAAAAACTGCAGTGAGCATTTGAGAGACTTAAACCTCTGGACGGAATTCTCGGTTGGATTAAAGGACAAGTTGGCGGTTGATAATTTGTCAGTGTCGCGGGCGCGGATCACATAAAAATCGTGTACACCCGTTCGCTTCCAGGTCACCGGGTATCTATTCGTTTCCCGCGAGAATTTTCAAAAGCAGCCACCGCCATAAATCAGCTCCTCGAGACATTAGCCCAGTTAAATACTTTCTCGAGACCAGCACCCACCTTTCTCCCCGCATACATTTATCGCTGGAACAACGAGGGGGTGGGAGACGAGGAAAGAAATTGCAAGGTGAAATCTTTTGCCGTTTCTCGTTCACGGTTAGTAATCGATGCTCGGAATCGCGCACAGCTGCTCACGCGAGCCTCGAAAATTGCTTCGCGACACAAGTTCTCGCGTTGTTCTATCGTCTCGTCACGAACCATAAGTCCGTCGTGTAAAACTACACTCGCCATCATAAATCTTATAAATGAACGAATTCATTTCTGATCAGAATAAAACGATATAGATTTTAAAAGTACATCTCGTACAACAGTTCGTCTCTAATCCAAGAATTGTAATAAAAGGTCATTGTGTGTAAAGGAGTCAGCAGGTTGAATAGATTCAAATATTGAATATTTTCATTTAATAATTTTATTATGTTGTAGGACTTATGAATGAGAGTGTACACGTCGAACGGAAAAAATGACCTAATTCCCAGTTGGCCGACGATGCCAATCAGGGGTACGTCAGACGTCGCGGTGAACATTGAAAAATCTGTTCACGAACTTTCGAACACTGTTCCTATCTCGTTCAAAAAGCTGCTTTTACGTCGAGGCAGTATCGTTTGCGAGCATACTTTCCAAGTTCCGAGCACCTCTTTTTATCTATAATCAATATTATAGCAAGTTCCCGTGTAAAGGAGATCAAACATTTCTTTTTAGTTTGAATCAAAGCGCATTTTTCTAAGAACCTTGCAGCCGCTACGGTGGAACATGGGTTCCCGGGAATAAAATCGCAAAAGGAACAGGCTCCCGATAATCCTCGGGTAGCCATTAACGGGAAAAACCGATCGGTCCGATAAAAACGAATATTTATTTCGCTCGGAAAAAGGGGACGAAAAAGAAACGGCGATACCGGTTCGATTTGCCGGAAGCGTTGCGTCACTTAGAAACTCGGGCATAATCCTCCTGGATTACGTTTCGCGTGGAACGTCTGAACTCCGTTGCAGCTCCTTGTCGCGAGAGATCAATGTGTCTGATCTCGGTGTTCGCCTTGATAAGCCGTCCGTAAAAGAGGAACGAGATCCTGTCGTTTCCTTTTACAGTTTCCATAATGTTCGTCAAAAATCTGATAAATCTTGCAAATCCTCAATCATGAATTAAGAGTTTGCAGCTCTGAAAAGCTTGAAAATGGATATTTCTTAAAATATGAAATTTCATGTAACAGTCTTTAACACTAGAAAGACTGAAACTTAGTATATACCTATAT
>NW_017133189.1:0-780 GCF_001652005.2 Ceratina calcarata | reverse complement strand
TTATTAGAAAAATTTAGTGAATTAAATTTTATTAATCAATTTAATTTAATCAAGTGAATTGAATTAATCTATTAGATCTGAAATAATTTCGCACGTTCCGGAGAATCCCGGCTGAATTGAATTCTGGTGACGATAACGGGTTAAATTGTTTCTATAAAAAGAACTTCTCGTTCACCAGTTAAAAAAAAAAAATAGTAGAGAAACGAACTGTGTACGTGTGTCGAGTGAAAAATCAGCCGAAATTCGAGACCTTACCGCGCAATGTTAGCTTCGTGGCAACGGTCCACCAGAAGATGTAGTGTCCGTGCGATTGGCGCAGTGCCACCAAACTTTTGCACATCTCTCTATTCCTCGGAAAAAAAAAAAACGGTGGTTTCGTGATTCGGTTTTTTCCCCCCTCGTTAAGAGAGCTGTATAAATGGTATCATTTCTAAGGTTTCTCAGGAACAACTTCGTTCTCCAACTTCATTTTTGTTAATTAAATTCTCACCGGTGTATTGGTTTCACTCTCTGATGTTTATTTCTTCCATCGTGAACGAACCATTGACGGAATTCGAGGCTACTGACGCATACTGATAATACTAGTATTCCACTAATACATATTTGCGGTTCTCCATGCGTTTGATCTCGAGATCAAACACTAAAACTGAACACCTGACGCACATGCTGTTCCATCTCTGTCTCTGTTATCGCTCTCGAGATCAGGAGTCCTATTATTTCGACTTGATAGACGAAGTGTTAGAATAAACATAATAATTTGACGGTCCATAAATTTGCGAT
>NW_017133188.1:0-676 GCF_001652005.2 Ceratina calcarata | reverse complement strand
TATTTCCCACTTTCCATTCTCAAAACATCCTCGTTTATCATTAACAACTACAGGTTTCTAAAAGAAAAATTCAGGAACTAAACACTCATAAAATATAAATATTTACCACCTGAATCCCTGTCTTCAATTAATTACAAATCAACCATTAGACCTTACCATTATCAAGAACAAGATCACCAATTGAAATTACTATTCACTGTTAAGTGTAACAAAAGGATCCTTCAAAACCGATCACATCCCCTTGTCAATCTCCATTACTGATCATTCAATCATTGGAATCATTACAACAATTATAATCTTCCTCAAAAACTTCTTCCTCCTCAATCCTCCAAGAGTACTTGTTCTTCAAAATACATCAATAGAGTCCATCAATTCAAACTCGAGTACAAATATTAATTAACATCGATCTTAATCGAGCATTCCCTTCCGTACTCGTACCATTTCCAGTGAAACAATTATTTAGAATCAATCCTTTGGGCCAACGTCCCGTGTAGTTACTCCGCTTCCTCATTTTCCAATATCTCCTCTTATTCATCCTCAAAAAATCAAGATTCATTAAAAACTACCTACAAAATTACTTAAAAACTTATCATTTCAACGTCCATTCACAAGTAATTTCCTTTTTTAAAACAACCATACCTCCCCACTATTAACATCAACCAGACTGATGAATAAA
>NW_017133187.1:0-461 GCF_001652005.2 Ceratina calcarata | reverse complement strand
AATTATTTATAACGAATTAAGTAAGAAATCAGTAGAAATTTAAAACAGTTGAATAGTTAATAACACCAGAAATACTAATTTAACATTTGTCTTCGGTTTTATCATTTTGTTTTACAATAATTACGTTTCTTGTCGGATTTTTCGTTTTCTCCAGGTATTGAGTATTTTATCTTATTCTATGATATGAATCTCGACTATAGAAACGAATTCATTTTTTATAACTGAACTCTGTTACCAATTTTGTCAGTGTTGTGGAAATACATATTGTTTCAACTGAAATTGATGTCACGTTCGTATGAGAAGTACAAGCAACGCCAGGTCTGGCTAACAGTAATTCGTTCGACGATGTTATTATGAATAATTTATAAATTTCTGCTGGAGCAGCGTCGAACTCATCGGAAACTCGATCTACATACAATCATCTCCGACGGAAACTTCCACTTAATTACTTCGAAATCGGT
>NW_017133185.1:0-462 GCF_001652005.2 Ceratina calcarata | reverse complement strand
GGTCCGCATAAATCTACATGAATCAGGTTTAATGGACCTTTCGCGGTTTTCACATCTAATCTATGATGGGGTGTTTGTGACCCTTTTCCCATTATACATACCTCACAATTATCTAATTTTTGTATGGGGTAATAAAGTCCTCTCACCATTTCTTTCTGTTTCATTCTCGTTAAATATTCTTCACATATATGGCTTAGTCTTCGGTGCCATAGCATAACGNCATCTGTTTCCAATGTATAAATTCCGTTATGTTCTTTGCCTATTCCTAATATCTCCTTGTCTGGCCCTGTTATAGTTACTACGTCACCTGAAATCACAACTTCATTGCCATTATTTACTAATTGACTCACCGACGATAAGTTGGAACGCAACTCTGGAATATGTAAGACGTTTGTTATACGTATATGTCTTTGTTCACTTCCTATTACAGTACTCGCATGTATATCTCCTCGACTTTTGGAT
>NW_017133184.1:0-461 GCF_001652005.2 Ceratina calcarata | reverse complement strand
CGATTTGCAATGAATGACGATTTGCAATGAAAAATACGAACTAAACAAAAATGATTTTCTTAATCCATTAAAGGATTAAAATCTCAAGAATATTCCTCAATTCTTAACTCCGATGAATTACTATAATCTCAATATGATTGTCAATATTCATAAGACTTGACGCGGAAGTGAATTTAAACGTGATAAGAAAGATACTTCTGAATAGCATTGGAAAATTACATTTTCCTCGTCGAACGGAATACGGTTGCATAATCCGACAGTAATCGGTAAACAAGCGTTACGGTTGTTGTTGTTGTTGTTGTTGTTAATTAAAAACACAACGATGAGAATCCGGTGGACGTGCATAAACGGTCGGCACCGCGCACCTGTTATTTATTATTGCAGCCGCGCGCCGCGAGGAATGGGCGACGAGCGTTGCATGAAGAAGAGAGAAGAGTGCATCCTGGCCACCTGCGGCGATT
>NW_017133183.1:0-461 GCF_001652005.2 Ceratina calcarata | reverse complement strand
TTTCATGTCTTTGGAACAATGAAATATAAATTCTATTTCGCTTAATTAATATAATGAATAAAAAGAATGAGAACAATTCCCTGAATTTAAAAAATATCCTACTCGTTACGAGCATACGTTTTTATCTTTATGGACGAAAGTGTGGAGGTGAAAAATTTCATCTAACAGCGAGGTGACTATGTGCAATGCGGGGCCGAGTAGAATCTGGAGCGTACGTGGTCAGACGCGCTCCCATCGCATAACTTTATTTAGAAAAATACGGCTTCGACAATCTCGTCCCTTAAAACCTGTCCTGCCAAGTTAGAAATTGCAATAGAAATTCTGTACCGAGGCTTCCACCATCAAAATTCAATTTGGAACTTCTGCCTTTTGTACTGAACGCACAAACTGATGCATGTTAAAAGCGTTCGATAATTTGCTTTCAGTTAAAAATCAACAGAAAATAATAACGTGTAGTAAAT
>NW_017133182.1:0-461 GCF_001652005.2 Ceratina calcarata | reverse complement strand
TACGTGGTGGTGATGAGCGTAGGTTAAAATTGTTTTTATTTTGACGCGTCAAAATCGTCGTCGATAAGTAATTGCCTACCCGTTTTCTCAAGTACCTTGAACTTTTCAAGGTTATTTGAAGGTCAGAGTGTTTTTTTTAACGGGAACACCTATCTTTGACACCGGATTCGGAAAGAGCGTGAAATTTCACATCCAGAATGGTACTTTATAAATTTTTAAAGTGACCTTGAAAAGGTCAAATGAAGGTCAAACATTGAAAATTCATCCACAAACTGTCTTTTTTTTCGAATGTTTAATTGTTAAATAAGATTAGGGGCCAATGACTGACCATTTTGACCATAATATCAAATAATTAATTTATTTAACAAATTGAACATTATTTGATTCTCATTTTAAAACATGGGTCTCCTTTCTGTTAATTTACAAGCATACCATGCGTATTGAATCATGTCACCGTAAAT
>NW_017133181.1:0-461 GCF_001652005.2 Ceratina calcarata | reverse complement strand
CGTCTTAATATACTATGTACAAACTTTTATGCATACTTAAGGCAATGAAGCATATGCATATGTAGCGTCATATACATAAAAAGAATAAAAGATTTCATATAAGTTAATAAATATCAGTAGTTTCCATGATGTGTCCTATCGTTTTTATTTGTATATAGACTAGAACCAGATATATCCAGTAACAAAAAGAATGGCCAAACGAATTCTATAAATGATTGTGCTCAAGTCCCAAGATTCGAATCCTTGTATAAAGTATTTTTATAGCCAAAAATTACAGCCTTAAAATAATAATTGTAACCATACCTGTAATAAATCGGAAAACATTCGATTGATACACCGAAACGGAACGTAGTCGATTGAGTAACTCACCTAATACGAATGAAAATATTAATTTAAGGTTTATAGATAAATAGAGGTAGTCAGGCACTCTATTATTCCGTTCTCCTTCGGTAGGTAAAAGT
>NW_017133180.1:0-461 GCF_001652005.2 Ceratina calcarata | reverse complement strand
TTTCAATCGTCTTTTTAAATTCTTTATTCTGTTTATCTAATTCTTGTTTCAGTCTTTTTATGTTGATTTCACATTGACATTTTTTAATTCTAATTTCTTGTTTGGAATCTATGGATGTTTTTATTCTTGTTGCTTCAGATTCTTCCTCTCGTATCAAAGCTGAAGACCTTAACTTTATCAATTGTTTCTTCGTTTGTTGTGTGTGAATATTTAGGCTGTTCTCAGATAATTGTTTGTAATTAATTTGCCGTACGTCTTGAGTTTTGCACAATTCTAATTTTGTTTGGGCAAGTTGTGTTTGTAATTCACTAATTTTTGATTCATATAATATTGGAGTATTTGAATCAAGATCTCTTAATCTTGTTTGTTCTTAACATTTAATAATTATTTGATTATTAATTAAATACAGCAATTATTATATTAAAAATTTGATAAATACCTTTTATATCCAACGATTTTCT
>NW_017133179.1:0-461 GCF_001652005.2 Ceratina calcarata | reverse complement strand
TCTCTCTCTCTCTCTCTCTCTCTTCTCGTTCGCTCGGATCTGTCACGTGAGGAGAAAGAGAGGAGGCGAAGGAGAGACGGCAAATTAGTTCGCATCGATCAGTGCCCCGACCCCAGTCCTTCTGGGCCTTCTAACGCCGGATGAAGATGTATCGCGAATACGACACTTATCGGCTCGAGATGTGCTCCATTAATTTGTTTAATTGATGTCGATCCGCCCTATCCCACTGAAGAATCCCAACTTCCCTCCACCCTCACCGTCCCGGTTGAATAGTGGTAGATTTACTCCACGAGGACCTGTTCAACTTGTACTGACATAATTTATGCCGTGGATAAATCATGGCTATGGTCATTTCGAACTATTAATTAGGATCTTCGTTTTATTCAAACCATTAATAATATCACATCTCTCAGTTCTAATCTGGATCCTGGAATTTTAGTGATTCTGGATAATTTTGTTTA
>NW_017133178.1:0-461 GCF_001652005.2 Ceratina calcarata | reverse complement strand
ACTAAGTTCAACTCTAATTCTTTTCTCATTTTTTATGCTTTAGCTACTGTGTAATTTATAAAGTTGTTAGTTATCTCATTGAATACGTAGCATCTATTCAATGTACATCACTAATGACTAATTGCTTTCCTTTCTCTGATATTTAATCAATTTCTAAGTTGCTCTTGCATTTAAGTTTTGTTTTAATCCCACGTTTCGTCACGAGCGTGGCATACGGAAGCGGCAGTATCAAAGGCAGGTGTCGCTCCCCTGTGCTTGTGCTATATGAGCGCTCTGATTGGTCCCGGTTTTTCGGTAATAACTCGACAACCACGCCTCGGATAACATATTTGTAAAGGAAAAAGTTGTTTAAAATCACCTCAGCTCCTCCCCATTTGAAGACCTAACACTAGTTATGGGCCACCCCGTATAAAACAACTGGAGTGTTCTCGGCTGTCAGAGACCGTAAGATAGAAGAGTTT
>NW_017133177.1:2201-11057 GCF_001652005.2 Ceratina calcarata | reverse complement strand
CCATTTATTATGTTTCGTCACGTAAAAGAAATCTTGCTCGTAGTTCAGGTTCCGCGATTGATCGGTCCGATAGTGAAGGGAGCGATGCATGTTCGTTGACAGCTCGAAAACGACTGGTTACGATGTGCCAAAGAATTGATTTAGGGGGTATTGAGCTTGCGCTGGCGAGTAAGTGCAGCTGTACGATTAGGGTGGCAAATCGATCAGTACTTGTTAGAAAAAGCGACCGCTTCGAAGTACAGTGGAAACTACCCAACTGTTTGAGGTAAAGGTGAATGCAACAGACGGAAAGCTAGTATTATGCATGAGTGTTCGATGATTAGGTGCTATTACTCTAAGACCAATGAGTACATCTGCGATAAAATAGTATTGCAAAATATCTGGGTGGTACACAGTATAAGGGAAATTCGCAAATTTGCAAACATATTAATTATACTGTATTTCTGAAAAAATGTAATTTAACTAAATTTTACTGTAATTAATCGCGACTAATTTTGTGCTATAAACGATTATCATAGAATTTTCAAGTTACCCAAAAGTGTATGTATATTAGTTATAAATTGAGCTCGCAAACATATTGGCGAAAAAACGAATATACCTGAATGCTCTACTGAAATAGTTAACTACAACCATCGCGCATTGGAAATATTTTCTCTTTCTGCAAACAATTTATAACTTTCAAAATTTGTTTATCCGTTTTCTAAAAAGCCAACATTATTTGGAAACGAGAGAGAAATAATCTCTAATCAGAAACAGTCATTCGGCAACAGTTTGACACAAATTCAAATACACAAACGATGATCTAATCACCTGTAGAATTTCGATTCTTGTTTAAGCCTGTTATTTGTGTCATCGGATTATGATTTATATTTAATGTTTACGTACAGAGCTGAATGTGTCTATTGATATTTCGAATATCTTCCCACCCATAAGTTTCGGCGGATATCTCGATATACCAATCAGAATTATTAAGTCCTGGGCCTTCTTTTCTGGTAGGTTGTACCATTCTATATTGTAAGTCGCTTCACCAAATTTTTCGCCCTATTGAGAGAATAATTAATTTTGTTGCTCTCGAAAGGGATGTAAGTGCGGATCATTGAAAATCGTACGACACCTCTTCGACAAGAAGATCGCCCGCGTAACAAATTATGAACATATTCAGAGTCATCGAAATCCACGAGCCAACGTATGTTCCGAGCGCTATCAAATCAACGTCTCTCCACGCCTAAAAGAAATCATGTACTTAATTAAGTGCATACGCAATCTAGTACTGCTAAACACTAATGCCGTTTACCATAATGGAAAGATATTCCATAGTGCATATAAGAAGAGTCGTGGTCGTTACTTCCAAAAAACATATCTCTTGCATCGCATACGCGACGCGTTTCGCGTATCTAAAAATATTTACAGATATAAGTAGAAAATTGCTATATCGTGGAACCAGCGAGGCAGAAGTAATCAGTTTTGCTATGTGAAATAAGAATCGAACGATAAAGTGATAGACTTACGTTAATATCCCAACGTGATTACTGACGATAAGAGGTAAGAGACTTTTCTCCTTGTTATTCTTCGCATTTACAACCATGTCTTCCAACAGTGCCATTTGAATCTGAAGCATTCCGCGAGCATGACCGACGAAGGTTGACATTATACCGCACAAGGCTGTCTCTACGCCTACGGAGAGACACGAGAAAGCGCAGTGCGCGCTGTATACCATTTGGTAAGTAGGTGCCGAGTAAATGTCATCAATAAACAAGTCAAACCAGGGGAAAAGCAATGGTTTCACACCCTCAGTGGCATTAGTGGCCACAGACCACGGGGACGAAAATAAGGGTAAAACGGTGATATAGCACACGATGTTGGTGTACATGAGAATCGTAAACGCGAGGGTCGATTTATTAGCGATAGCTAATTTTTCGAGCATGATGGTCTGGTGCTCCACGGTTTCTATCGATTTCCAATCTTCTTCCATCTGTTCGATGCAATCCTTCAACTCGGTTGATTTCGAACAGAGATAACAAAACTTCATTATGCACGAAGTACTGTAACAGATAGGCGCAAAAATCGTGATCCGCTCGTCGATCTGTTTCACGTGGAAAAAGCAGTAGTACATCGTCGGCAGCAGCGTAAACAACGAACTGCCTAGACACGTTGCTAATAGTATCATCGAGACGATTCTCTCGATTACGCCGTGGTAGCCGTTTATCAACGGCCAGACACCGATTACCTTCAGAAGCAGTCGACAATATTTTAGACTGTTCCGTGTATTTTTCTGATAATTATTATTCATCGTACGTTTCGACTGATTCTTAGAAAGGTCTTATAAGTGAAAGCTCCGACCTTGTCGACTGCGATCTTTATGATTTTTTGTAGGATAGTAGTACATATGTCCAGATTGATGTACGTTAAATATTAGGTGTAGACAATCAATACTTTGCGAGATATAAATAATTAAATTTACATACCAGGATTATGTACAGTATTGTCTGCTGTTTTCCTTGGTGCCACAGTGGTGCAGTGGGGTGAGTCGCTCGTTTCCCAGCACGTCGCGCGATCGAATCTTCCACTATACATATAGTTTTTTCTTTTTCGTCCTTATGTTTATTATTAAAACTTAATTCTATCCACCAACGTGTAATAATGTGCATGACGATAGAATGGTACAGATCGTACATGCACTCAAAGCACAAATAGTTCTTACACCATGAACACACACTACAAATGCTTGTTTCTTGTACACACTTTTGTTTTCTTATTAAATTTTTGTTCTCTCTGGGAAAGCAACTTGATTAACATTACAAAATATTTCTCGTTTTGAAATTAATTTGTAATTAATGTATAAGAAACAAGCATTCGTAATCTGTTAATAGTATAAGAACTATTTGTACTTTGAATGGATGGACGATCTGTACCATCCATCGTCATGCACATCATTACACGTTGATGGATAGAATTAAGTTTTAATAATAAACATAAGGACAAAGGAGAAGAAAGAACTGTATAGTGGAAGATTCGATCGCACGACATGCTCCGCGCACGAATGAAACACTACGCTTCACCAACGTGATACCAAGGAAAATGGCAGACATTCCTGTACATAATACTGGTATGTAACTTTAATTACTTATATCTCGCAAAAAGTATTGATTGTTAACACCTAATATTTAACGTACATCAATCTGGACACGTGTACTACTATTAAACAAAAAATCATAAAGATCGCAGTCGACAAGGTCGAAGCCTTCCCTTGTTAGTATCGTCGACGTAGTTGTTCGACTGAGCGAAGAGCATTCTGTTGACAGCGAATGTAAAGACGCAGGCGCATCGTTACAGTTCAAAGAAAGAGTTTAATTATGCGACGTATTGTTCTATAGAATGAATCAAGAGTGATATCGAACAGCGAACTTGTACATCGACGCACGTGCTAACGAACATGTACATACGATAAAAAGAAAAGTAAAAGGTAGAAGAACCGTGGAAGTTTTTTCTAACGAGGTATACTGTCTCCTCTCGTTGGTCCTTGGTTGAGACCGCAAAAAAAGAGAAGAGCACGCGAACCGTTCTACCAGGTTTTACAAAGTTCGCACAAGTTTGTATCTTGGCTGAGAAATAATTGACAACGTTTGAAGTATACGAGGGACGGATGCAATTCCTTTCTTAATATTTCATCAGATGCGAAACCTGATCAGAAAGTTCTGCGTTTAGAAACTGTACGAAGAATATACGAATCTGCAAGTTAAAGGATTACACTGCTAATTCTTTGGCTGTGAACTGATCAATTTCTGTACACTCAAATCTTTCGTCGAAGGTAATCTGCGTACGAAAAAAATTCGTCAAGATATAAGTAAAATAATCTTTGTGGATAAGATGTTAGTAGATAATGAAATTTGAATAAATCATAATTTCAATGTGTTTATTCGTTTCGTGTAATTGTTTAAAAAAGTAATAAGTTAATTTTCAAATCGTCTCTCTGATTTAATTTCAATATCGTCTGAAATAATAATATTCTGGGAACTGTATTGAGGTTTCGAGAAAGTCACCGCGATAATATAAAAACATCGATACACGAACCGAGTTTCTTGCCGGCTCGGTCGTTTTAACGGTTGCGATGTTTAGATTCCGCGATCGGAAAAAGTTCGAATAGGGCAGAGCGCCACGGAGTACGAAGACACGCGCGTGACGTGTCACCTGAGCGCGAGCGAGACAGAGATACCTTGTGATTCCCACCTCGCGATGACCGAGGTAACGGCCGATTTCGGCAAGACGATCATTCCTTTGTGAGATTTCCGTGATCGAGGAGTTCGTCACGAGTGATTTCGTCTCGAGGTTTCCGCGATTTTAAGTGTTCCGCGTATTGACTGTGTCCGTGACAGAGGATTGCTCCCTCAATCATTCCTGTATTGGATATTCCGTGAGTAACGTTCCGCGCTGATTTCTTCCGCATCGCGAACTCCCGAGTTGAGGGTTATCGTGCCGAATAATTATCAGTGATCAATTGTATAATCTACATACTGGACATTGAAATTGAAAAAATTTATATGGATTCGGCGTTTAAAACGTGAAAGTTGAATGTGCAAATTTTTATGTTGGTTTTTTATATTTAGGATGTAATACACATGCATACATATATGGAATATATTGTACAAACTAGTGCATGTAAAACATTTTTGTAAATGTATTAAGAAGCCATAATTTGTTCTAATCTTAGAATTTATATAATGTAAGACCAAGTACGATGCGTCGCTGACGAGTAGAGTTCTGGAAGGTATGCCATTTGATCGAGGAGAAGTAGAATAAAATAGAAACAAGACAATTGGTGCGTGGAACCTAAACACTGATGTTGGCACAGTCTCGCACGTGCGGTTTGTATACTGAAATCAGATAATGGGTTGTTATCTGACCATGTAAATTTTGAGCGAGTGTCGAAGGTAGCGTGCGAGGAACTCCTCTTCCCTCTGTGCCGTCCCGTAACTCTTCTTATGAGCGACCGACTGTAAACGTGTAATACATATGTACTCTCGATTACCGAACTATAGACTGCTGCGATTAAATTCGGTTTTATAAAACTTTTACACCGATTCAAAAGCATGGATATCGATAGATGTGTTCTTTTCCATTTAAAACGAAGGAGAAATCACGGCGTATCCGCAGATACACTGGAGAACGTATACCAATTCGTAAACGGGGCTTTTCTGGACATCCAAGAGACCGCTATAAGTTGGATAAATCAACAACTTGATTGTACGATTATTCTCGTCAACGTATGACCCGACACTGTACTGCTGGATCGTGTGATAGATTATACCGCCGGCGTACATGAACACCACGCTGGATACGGACAGATTTCGGCCGATTTTTCCGTATCTCAGCATCAGGTCACGATCTTCACGTAATTCTACCTATCGGAATGGTACTGAAATTTTCTTAACGACACTCTTAAACAACAAAAGCGTTTCTCGACTGACCTGCTTCCAATCAGTTCGCAATTGTTCGATGCAACGCTTAATCTTATTTTTACGCAGCGTGAGAGCCCAATACTTCAGCATGGAAATGAAGGAGAAAGCGGTCAGGCCTAAAATCTTCAGTCTTAGCAATGGGTTCTTCTGCTCGAAGACAATGTGCAGAATGCATTGTAGAAGAGTGAAGGACAATATCAAATTACTAATTACGATCGCGATATTCGGTAAATATTTGCCGATCCCTAATTAACACGGCCGGCCAGATGCCGATGGAATTGAGGATCCATTTATTATGTTTCGTCATGTAAAAGAAAACTTGCTCGTAGTTCAGGTTCCGCGATTGATCGGTCCGATAGTGAAGGGAGCATCCATGCATGTTCATTGACAGCTCGAAAACGACTGGTTACGATGTAGAATTGATTACGGGGGTATTGAGCTTGCGCTGGCGAGTACGTGCAGCTGTACGATTAGTGTTGCAAATCGATCAGTACTTGTTAGAAAAAGCGACCGCTTCGAAGTACAGTGGAAACTAACCGGTGCGATCGTGCTATACACCCAACTGTTTGAGGTAAAGGTGAATGCAACAGACGGAAAGCTAGTATTATGCAAGAGTGTTCGTTGATTAGGTGCTATTACTCTAGGAACAATGTGTACATCTGCGATAAAATAGTATTGCAAAATATCTGGGTGGTACACACAATATAAGGGAAATTCGCAAATTTACAAGCATATTAATTATACTGTATTCCTGAAAAAATGTAATTTAATTAAATTTCACTGTAATTAATCGCGATTAATTTTGTGCTATAAACGATTATCATAGAATTTTTAAGTTACCCAAAAGTGTATGTATATTAGTTATAAATTGAGCTCGCAAACATGTTGGCGAAATAACGAATATACCTGAATGCTCTATTAAAATAGTTAACAACAACCATCGCGCATTGGAAATATTTTCTCTTTCTGCAAACAATTTATAACTTTCAAAATTTGTTTATCCGTTTTCTAAATAGCCAACATTATTTGGAGACGAGAGAGAAATAATCTCTAATCAGAAACAGTCATTCGGCAACAGTTTGACACAAATTCAGATACACAAACGATGATTTAATCACCTGTAAAATTTCGATTGTTGTTTAAGCCTGTTATTCGTGTCATCGGATTATGATTTATATTTAATGTTTACGTACAGAGCTGAATGTGTCTATTGATATTTCGAATATCTTCCCACCCGTAAGCTTCGGCGGATATCTCGATATACCAATCAGAATTATTAAGTCCTGGGCCTTCTTTTCTGGTAGGTTGTACCATTCTATATTGTAAGTCGCTTCACCAAATTTTTCGCCCTATTGAGAGAATAATTAATTTTATTGCTCTCGAAAGGGATGTAAGTGCGGATCATTGAAAATCGTACGACACCTCTTCGACAAGAAGATCGCCCGCGTAACAAATTATGAACATATTCAGAGTCATCGAAATCCACGAGCCAACGTATGTTCCGAGCGCTATCAAATCAACGTCTCTCCACGCCTAAAAGAAATCATGTACTTAATTAAGTGCATACGCAATCTAGAACTGCTAAACACTAATGCCGTTTACCATAATGGAAAGATATTCCATAGTGCATATAAGAAGAGTCGTGGTCGTTACTTCCAAAAAACATATCTCTTGCATCGCATACGCGACGCGTTTCGCGTATCTAAAAATATTTACAGATATAAGTAGAAAATTGCTATATCGTGGAAGCAGCGAGGAAGAAGTAATCAGTTTTGCTATGTGAAATAAGAATCGAACGATAAAGTGATAGACTTACGTTAATATCCCAACGTGATTACTGACGATAAGAGGTAAGAGACTTTTCTCCTTGTTATTCTTCGCATCTACAACCATATCTTCCAACAGTGCCATTTGAATCTGAAGCATTCCGCGAGCATGACCGACGAAGGTTGCCATTATACCGCACAAGGCTGTCTCTACGCCTACAGAGAGACACGCGTAAGCGCAGTGCGCGCTGTATATCATTTGGTAGATAGGTGCCGAGTAAATGTCATCAATAAACAAGTCTAACCCGGGGAAAAGCAATGGTTTCACATCTTCAGTGGCATTAGTGGCCACAGACCACGGGGACGAAAACAAGGGTAAAACGGTGACGTAGCATATGCCGTTGATGTACAAGAGAATCGTAAACGCGAGGGTCGATTTATTAGCGATAGCTAATTTTTCGAGCATGATAGTCTGGTGTTCCACGGTTTCTATCGATTTCCAATCCTCCTCCATCTGTTCGATGCAATCCTTCAACGCGGTTGATTTCGAACAGAGATAATAGAGCTTCATTATGCACGAACTGCAGTAACAGATAGGCGCAAAAATCGTGATCCGCTCGTCGATCTGTTTCACGTAGAAAAAGCAGTAGTACGTTGTCGGGAGCAGCGCAAACAACAAACTGCCTAGACACGCTGCTATCAGTATCATCGAGACGATTCTCTCGATTACGCCGTGGTAGCCGTTTATCAACGGCCAGACACCGATTACCTTCAGAAGCAGTCGACAATATTTTAGACTGTTCCGTGTATTTTTCTGATAATTATTATTCATCGTACGTCTCGACTGATTCTTAGAAACGTCTTAGTATCGTCGGCGTAGTTGTTCGACTGATCGAAGAGCATTCTCTTGACAGCGAATCTAAAGACGCAGGCGCATCGCTACCGTTCAAAAAAAGAGTTTAATTATGCGACGTATTGTTCTATAGAATGTATCAAGAGTGATATCGACTAGCGAACTTATACGTCGACGCACGTGATAATGCATACGATAAAAAGAAAAGTAAAAGGTAGAAGAACCGTGGAGGTTTTTTCGAACGAAGTATACTGTCTCCTCTCGTTGGCCGTTGGTTGAGACCGCAAAAAAAGACAAGAGCACGCGAACCGCTTTACCAGGTTCTACAAAGTTCGCACAAGTTTGTATCTGGGCTGAGAAATAATTGACAACGTTTGAAGTATACGAGGGACAGATGCAATTTCTTTCTTAATATCTCATCAGATGCGAAACCTGACCAGAAAGTTTTGCGTTTAGAAACTGTACGACGAATATACGAATCTGCAAGTTAAAGGATTACACTGCTAATTCTTTGGCTGTGAACTGATCAATTTCTGTACACTCAAATCTTTCGTCGAAGGTAATCTGCATACGAAAGAAATTCGTCAAAATATATGTAAGATAATCTTTGTGGATAAGATGTAAGTAGATATTGAAATTTGAATAAATTATAATTTCAATGTGTTTATTCGTTTCGTGTAACCATACATGGTGATAAAACGTTAGATTTCGGGTTTGAGCGATTTGAACGGTTACTTGTTACGTCATATACTCACACTGGTTAATTTTAGAAAATGGGTGA
>NW_017133177.1:0-1476 GCF_001652005.2 Ceratina calcarata | reverse complement strand
TTGTTTACCATTACCATATAATTTTCAATCGAATTATATGAATAAGGTTGAAATCGTTTACCGACAAACAATAGTATTCGAGCATGCACATGTTCACCGTCGATTCGATGATTTGAATGAGACATATCTCGCGCAAAGCTTCTTCAACGTTTCTCGCAAATCTGAAATTCGATGTTGTAAGTTACGTAAAAAATGATCATTTTTCACCCCTTGCTGAAGAGTCTTCGATTCCTACTTGATAATCTCGACGTGATCATGAATGATGATCGCCATCGGGTCGGGTGTAACATCGTTGTTCTCCACTTTCTGGACCAATTCCTGCAATCTCTTTATGTTTATCTGAATCTGGCCGCAGATATGAGTAACGAAGATCGCTGCTAAACTGTACGCGGCAGTCGTAACAGTGTACATAGTCATAGCCGCGAGACAGTGAGTAAGAAACACTATTTCGTAAGTAGGACTCGACCGCACATCGAGGAACCAATCGTAGCCGGGATACGAGAGTGGTCTGAAGGTGCTATTATCGTTCGACAAGAACTGCATAACCGTGTGAAAGGACATACCACCTGTGTAGATGAAACTGGCGCAGATGGTGATTAAATTCCTGCTGATCGTCACATACTTTAACATAATTCTCCAGTGGTTAGGGTCCTGTACCGTTCTCCAATCCTTCTCCACGTGTTGGATGCACCGTTTCAAGGGGGTACTTTTTATAATGAGACAGCAGTATTTCAATACAGAGGACACACAGAAACCCACCGGTCCGAGCAGCTTCAACTTCATCTGTACGCTTTTATTCACATAGAGGACATAGTGGCCGGACGGTACGATGATGAAGAAGATACTCGAGAAGCACGTGACCATTAGAACCGCGGAGACGAAATAATCCAGTCTGCTGCTTCGACCGGAAACAAGCGGCCAAACTCCGATCGGCTTCAACAGCCACTTGCTCAGCTGTAGCGTGTACTGTACGTCCCTTACAGAATTCCAATTACTTGGCTCTTCCTTCGTGTCATTGCGTGACTGATGGTGCATGCTGACTGCTTCAGTACACGCTGTCGACTGAATGACAGTCTGAAGTTTAGTCACAATGCTGACAAGAACGCAAGCGCGTGCTTTCTCTGATACGAACATCGACCACATGCGTGTGCCACACACGGTGCATATTACAGTAGGGGGACATCAGTCGATAATCAGGGGACGTTTTTTGCTCATTAATTTCAAACTCTCAGTTCGTTGGGGAGTACGCACCGGTGTATAAGGGGAAATCGAATGTGTAGAACAAAGGAACTTGGGCTGAGAACTATCACTTTTCTGGGATAAGTACGTATGCGTCGCCATAAAATTTTATGTGGATTGTCGTGAATAGTGTCCGATTCATATATGTAAATAATTGTCAATACTACTGTTATGATGAATACTTCAAATGATGAATTTATTCGTTCTCTGGTTCAAATGAAGTATCGGATATTGTAA
>NW_017133176.1:0-461 GCF_001652005.2 Ceratina calcarata | reverse complement strand
TTTTTTGCAAATTGCTCGTTAACTATTGACACTAGCGAAAAATTTTTATATGGAAATTGTAGATCTCGTCGCTCTCTACAAGAAAGATTGAAGGACGTTGTTACTAAATTTAATTTCTTAAGTTAATACTGAAAAAGTTATATTTCGTATAGAAATCAAATAGCAATCTAATACATCTAAAAACATGTAATATTACATGAAAAATGCGCGATACAGATGGTAAATTCTGTTGAGTTTATTTTCAATTAGAATCAATCAGTTCTGTTACAATATGTACATTGAACTTAAACTTGATACTTGCAGATTATTAAGTGATTTACTAGATGAAATGAATAATTGTACGAAGCCTAAATTTGTTTTTTTTGTAGAATTTTATAAAAAGAATCATGAAACACTTGACCGAATCAAAACTCGTTGCGAATCGGTAACGAAAGTTGGTCAACATCAGAATTTCTCTGTTT
>NW_017133175.1:0-461 GCF_001652005.2 Ceratina calcarata | reverse complement strand
ACGCAGGTGGCCATGGGGTTTGCGCTATCGGTTGTTCGGGTATTGCAAATGCCTTTGCCTCTGATTGGCCAAGCCCTAGGAGCAATTGGTTATTGTAAAACGACCGCATTGGTGCGGCTCTGGCAACGCTTCTTGGTATAAAAATCGGCACCTCGAGCCGATCGGGGACACTTCTGTCTTTGACACCGCGGTGTAGAAATCAGTGGAGAATAACGATCGTTGCAATCTAAGGGTGATCCTTTGAGTTATTAGTGTGTGAGTTTGACTGGTGATCCAGGAGCAGACAGGTCAGGGTTGACTCCTGGTGAGTACCCGAAATTGTGTAATGTGCGAGTGGTCCGCGATTTGACGGGAAAGTACAAGGGTACTGTTCCCAGCTCACGGTGCGGCGATCTCGGCGACGGAAGTGGCCAACCGTGTAGCATCCGGCGGCGTGCTAATACGAGCCTACTTCCAGGAGG
>NW_017133174.1:0-461 GCF_001652005.2 Ceratina calcarata | reverse complement strand
TATTATCGTAGCTCACGGAAAACGCAGTGAAGTAAATCTAACTCCGTCGAAAGGAATGATTATTATGCAAGAAGCTGCAGCTCCTTCGAATAATGAACGGACACTATCTCGTATAATTGATCAACTGTCCCACAAATTTAAAGGAGAATCGGATAAACTATACAAAATTAATTTCCTGTCCGATCTGATCAATGCTGGACTTACAACTGACGGCGAAACCACTTCGTAAGATTACGTAGAGAATAAAAGTATACGTATGTTAACGCTGTAAATCAATTTTATAGTAGAAACAGGGTCGTTCACTAGACCTCGTATATTCACACCTCGATTTTCGTCGTTATTATTATACATAGCAAAGAGAGTTTATATGTAATGTTGAATAGTTTCGAGACAGCGGCGGATTAAGACCAGTGGGAGCCCTAAGCAATAAAAATTTCGAGGTCTCCTAAACCCCCCCCCCC
>NW_017133173.1:0-461 GCF_001652005.2 Ceratina calcarata | reverse complement strand
TGATCATGCAAATACGTACAGGACAGATAAAAGCTTGAAACTATTATACTTTTTTATAAATCTTTTGACAATCATCATGAAATGAAAATCAATCGAATAAATAAAAGATTTACATATTTACGTGCACAAATATTCTTTCTGTAATCTTTACTATGAATTAATCGGTATTAAATGTTTACGACTGATTAAGTGTTCCCATTTAAATAAACGAGCTTTCATTTCCATCGGAACGTTAAGGAACGGCATTGTCCGCAATTTTCCCGCGCCACTAGCCTACTTGCGCTGGGTAAGTGGCTGATAGTTTCGCGAAACAAAACGGATAAAGGGTTCTTCTCTTCCACCTTCCGTCTACCACGCGGTTTTCAGTTTATGAATTGCAAGGGACAAAATGTTCATCCGCTGTACGATCATCGGCCGGAAGTGAAACAGCGGCAACTCGGAAACGGCTGAATGACGCAGAA
>NW_017133172.1:0-461 GCF_001652005.2 Ceratina calcarata | reverse complement strand
CTATTTAAGTGTTTATAATGAAAGGGCAAAGAGTAGCAGATTTCTTGTACACTCTTATAAGATAGATTAATTATTATTAACAATATTTAGACTAACGAAGAATTTAAGATCGGGGCACTTGAGACGCTAGCGATTTGCAGGCGAATGACGATGGTTTGCAGTTCCGTCGGTCAAGGAAAAGTAGCAGTGGTTGCAAGGGTCAGGGAGAATGTTTCAAGAAATAGCTTAGCTCAGCATTGAATGGATTAGCAGATTTAAATACTTTTCAATCCCACACTCTAAATTTCATATTTCTTTAACGTGTAAGCGATTTTTACTCCAATCAGTAATCAGCTGTTTACAGGAAATGTACTTAGAGATAACAGAATGATCAATGAGATTGTCATAAAATTTGGTACACCGTTAAAGCTGGTTAAATTCTTAGAAACCTACTTAAGAAAAACTTATAAAGTCCTTAAGGG
>NW_017133170.1:0-461 GCF_001652005.2 Ceratina calcarata | reverse complement strand
GTCTCATTGATCGTGGTACAATATGTTCGGTGTGATATACGCTTGACGAAGGTACATATTATTTTTCTCATTAACATGTGCCGGCAGAAAAAACGAGCAAGAAATACTCCCACGCGAAGCAATATCGTGGAAACCGATATTCGTATAGTGGGGAATAAAGTATCTGAAACATTTGTTTCATTCGCGGATTTATTGCGGATATTTCGCATACCCTAACTAAAATAAAGCGTTGCTTCCGCAATTTATAGCGAGTCGCACGCTGCGCTGTTTCCGCCTTTCTATGCACGTGAAACCTCTAATTGCCGCGGCAGGTGCTGTTCGAGGACACAGTCTTAATGAAAATTTACCTCGTATACATACAATATCTTTCTCCCAACGATCTCACCTACGTTTAACGCTTTGTTCCTACTTAATCATTTCCGCGCGACCTCTAAATATCGTACAGACTCTAAGATTTAGAA
>NW_017133168.1:0-462 GCF_001652005.2 Ceratina calcarata | reverse complement strand
AGCCGCGCGCGGGGACGGAGATAATATGCTACGTCACAATTTTAATCTTTTGATGGGGCTTTAATTTAAGTTTTTTAACATTATATAACATTTTGATAAGGTCTGGTAGGGATATGCCTTTGTAACATTCTTTCCAAGGTCCCATCTTGACCCCTAGGTAAGCAAATGATTCGTCGGGGCCAACATTTTTAATTGTTTCGTTAACAATTTTTATATTAGGATCCTTTGTATACCAGCTCCTGTACGTTTGAGTAATTTGTAAACAGGAACACTTGTCCGCTGAGAGTGACATTTCTAAGACCTTTAATTCCTTAAACAATATATTTACTTGCTTTTGAGCTTCTCATTCATTACGCGCTAAAAGGATAATATCATCTGCGAAGACCAAAATGGCTACATTGCCTCCGTCTAAATCCAATCCCTCAGTATTATTGATAATTTTATCTATGATATTATCCAAAA
>NW_017133167.1:21008-23009 GCF_001652005.2 Ceratina calcarata | reverse complement strand
GGGGACAAGCATAGGGCACGGAGAACGGAATTGAAATTGAATAGGGAAATTCGTAATGCGAAAAAGAAGTCGTGGAGAGGATTTTGTAGCGGTTTGAAAAAGACGCAGGAGATAGCGAGGATAAGTAGAGTTTTGGAGAGAGTAGATCAGAGCAGTCTAGGATTATTAAGGAAACGGGATGGTACGATGACTGGGGATGTCAGGAAGACGTTGGAAACCTTGATTGCAGAACACTTTCCGGGAGCGTTGAACACGATGGATGTAGATGATAATGCCGACGGTGACAGTACTTCGGTGATGAGATCGTTGAGCCCGAATTGGGGATTGGCGGCGAACATTATTACAGAGGAGAGAATCGGTTGGGCAATAAGTACGTTGTTGCCGTATAAAGCGCCTGGTCCGGATGGAGTCATTCCCAGGTATCTGAAAGTAGGAAAGAGTTTGATCTCGGGACATTTGGTAAAAATAATGAGATCTAGTTTAGCAATGGGTTACGTTTCGGCTTTGTGGAGAAAGACGAAAGTTACTTTTATACCAAAGCCAGGAAAGTCGGATTATTCATCTCCGAAATCTTTTAGACCGATCAGTCTCACCTCGTTCCTGTTGAAAACGATGGAGAAGCAGATTGATAGATACTTTAAAGATGTGGTATTGATGTCGTCTCCGTTGTCTGATAGGCAATACGCGTTTCGAGTAGGCTTCTCAGTGGAAGCGGCTCTGCACGGCATCACCAGATGTTTTGAGGAAGCGCTTTATAGGAGACAATATGCTGTGGCGTGTTTTATGGATATTGAAGGAGCCTTTAATCAAACGCCTAAAGATGTTTTTATTAAAGGTATGTTAGATCACGGTGTGGACGCGACGGTGGTCAGATGGATCGATAAGATGCTGTCGGATAGATTACTTATGACGGAATTTGGGGGAATTACTGCTGGTGGCCTGGCGAACAGAGGTTGTCCGCAGGGAGGAATTTTGTCACCGATGCTGTGGTGTCTGGCGGTGGACTCGCTTCTAGAAAGATTGAGACTGAACGGATTTCAAGTTTGGGGATATGCGGACGACATTGCAGTAGTGGTAACGCACGAGGATGGAAGAGCTGCTAAACGTTTGATAAATTCTGCTTTGAGATTGATGGAAGATTGGTGTTCGGAGACGAATCTATCGGTAAATCCTACTAAGACGGAGCTGCTGGTGGTGACGCGGAAGGTAAAGAGGCTGGACGTTCGAGGGATCAAATTGAATGGTGTCCAATTGATGAAATCGGATCAGGTAAAATATTTGGGAGTAACTTTCTCTAGTAATCTTTCCTGGAGAGTGCAGGTTGAGAGAACGGTCAACAGAGCGAGGAAGAATTTAGCCACAATTAGCAGAATGGTCGGGAGCACGTGGGGGCTCACGCCGGCTGCGGCGCATTGGATTTATAGCTGTATAATCTTACCACGATTGTTTTTTGGTGCTGTGATTTGGTGGGAAGGTGTACAGAATTTAAGAATAGGGAGTAGATTGGAGAGTTTGCAGCATGTAGGATTGAAGAGGATTCTAGGAGCGTTTCGAAGTTCTCCAACAAGAGCGATGGAGGCAATGTTGGCGATGCCGCCGCTTTTGTTTCGAATAGAAGAGGTGGCGATCCGAACGGCGAAGCTTCTACGTGACTGGGGAAAGTGGCAGTCGACTGACAGAGGCCATTCGTCTGTTCTATTGAAATGTATACCTGAAACAGAGAGGAATTTGTTAATGATTCTGGTTTCTGCAACGGACAAGATCAGTTTGACGTTTCGATTTGGAAGAAAATTTCGAACGATGATCCCTGAGAGAGATGAGTGGAAGAACGGCAAGTTGGAAAGGTTTACAGGATGGAACGAGTGGTTTACGGACGGCAGTAAGGACGAGGAGAGTGTTACTGGATGTGCATGGGTTTCGGGGTCGTCAGGTGAGAACGGATCCGAGTACTTAGGGAAATTTGCCACGGTGTACCAGGCGGAAGTTGTGGCTGTATTGAGG